>NC_086322.1:185779858-186081608 GCF_036172605.1 Pelobates fuscus | reverse complement strand
TTATACAATTAGGTTTATTTTCTCATTATTATTTTATTTATTTTTTTCTATAATTAAAAGTTATGTTTTAAACTATCCCAGCATAGGACAGTGTTTCTCTCCTCCTCTACTTAGGTATATGGGAGGATTACGCCGAGTCCGTACAAGCCACATGCACAAAGCACAGGCAACCTACACTACAAGGCATGGTCACAGAACAGCAAGTATAAAAGCTGTGCATACTGGAACGCTAAAGCTTACAAACTCTGCACGACAAGAACGATATTTTGGCTAAATATTTTTGTGTTATCACGAAATACGCTAGAGGTATGCTGCCTTTTCACAGTCCTCTAGATAGTGTCCTCAAACTGTCCAATAAGAGCACAAGAAACAGCAATTAACTTAGTGCACAGAAGAGTGAACACAACAGTAATTAATGCACTCCAAAACTAAGGAAACCTGCATCACAATGAACTCAAAGTGAATTTCAAATATGATGCCAAAACAAGCAACATATCAAAGTTTGAATTTCCATATGAATTTCCCTTAACCCCTTAAGGACCAAACTTCTGGAATAAAAGGGAATCATGACATGTCACACACGTCATGTGTCCTTAAGGGGTTAAATTTCCAACAATCCTCACTTTAGTTGGTCTGTTCTTTTTCTCCTTTGACTGCTGAAATTTTGCTTTTTATGAACAGATTACACATCTAATGCGAATTTGAAGTGTAAATACACGATTATGAAAGGGAAATTCTAACTTCCCTGGATTTTTAATAGTATGTTTACTTATTCCACAAAAATGTATTTGAGAGGTATGAAAGATTAAGATGACGCAAAGATGAAGCGCCCATTTATTTATTTATAAAATTTATTTATAAAATATTTTACCAGGAAAGATACATTGAGATTTCTCTCATTTTCAATTATGTCCTGGGTCCACAAAACATTGCATTGATACAATAGGGTACACAATAAAAAACTAAAACAATATTAATACACAATATATACAAAATTTCACATAGAACAGGTAGGAAATATATCATCAACCATGACCGGTGCATTATGTTTGAGGAATAAAAGTATTTAAAAATAGGCCTTACAACCACCTCAGACTATTTTGTCGACACGGGAGAGCAGAAAAGACCTTCCACAGGTGCTCATTCTGCTCTACGAAACATAGCAACCACTGTGCATGTGCTATTGTTGCTATGGAAACTCACCAGCTGATGCCGCTATTGCTGGCTAAGGAGTATAGGAATGGAGTAATTAATGTGATGTGTGTGTGTCAGTGTCACACTGGAAGTGAAAAAAAAAAAAAGCTCAGAAGATGGTGGCACTGGAACAGAGGTAAAGTGAGTTTCTCTCAATATTTTATATTCAATACATCATTTATTTCTGTATTCATTGTATTTGGAACCTATTTAAGGTAATTACATGTTTTAATCACACAATGTTCATATGTATCCTCCTTATTTGCAATATTTGCCCTGGCTTTGCTTAGACTGGCTGAGTTATAATATAATTTGCTAAATCTTAAAAAAAAAAAAAAAAAAAAAAGTGAGCATCATGCAAATGAATAACACAAGTTATAGGTGATTTTCAATGTTTAGTTCAATAATGTGAATTCCAAAGAAGTAACAGCTCACATTGAATTATAAAGTTATTGGTATGCCTAATGATATCATACAGGGGCAACCGTATTATCTGCCTGCTGAGAGGAAGTGACAGCTTGTCACTTCCTCTGAGCTTCAAACAGAGCACCACGCAGGAGTATGTCAGATTGTGTGTGTGTGTGTGTGTGTGTGTTAGTGTGTGCCAATGTGTGTATCTGAGTATGTATATCTGTGTGTGAATGTGCCAGTGTCTGTATCTGAGTGTGTGTGTCAATGTGTGTATGTGTCAAGGTGTGTGCATGTGTCACTGTGTTAATAATGTGTGCAAACAGTTGTAATATGTTATTAAATAAAAAGTTGTGTTCTGTCATAAGAAAATGTCATGTCCTTGTTCATACATGTGTCTATGGGGAGGAGAGAGGGGGGCATACTATTATATATTATTTAGGCATATTGATTTGTGTATATTTATACACATATACTTACAACTAAGAAATGCTTCTTTGAAGATAATAAAAAGTAAAGTTGCTTTGCCATATTACTTTTTTTGTTTGGAACATTTATTTAAGAACAAATAATTAAAAAATATAGTTTTTATAACTTTCAGCAAAAAGAATATCAATCACATTTTAGAACAGTGGAATGACTTGGAAACCATGCAGAATATTGCCAGAAGGCAAGAGTAATGAAAATGATACTCCTTCTGAAACAGTCTGTTCTTTTACACACATAAATTTGACACTAGTGACCTAAAAGCCTATCAATTTCAAACTCTTAGATGGTAAATTGCCATATTTCATCTGTATAGAACAAAATGTACAAATCTATCATTTCACAATATTTTGGCTTTAGTTAATAAAGTGTCTAAAACAAAACAATTTCTGCATTAAAGATTCCCTTGAAAAGTATGATCTAGCACTGCGGCAAAAGATAACCAATGCCTTTCTATGAAATCTTTATAAGTATGTGAATAGAAGGGAATCAACATGGGATGCACCGAAATGAAAATTCTGGGCCGAAACCGAAAATTCAGGATGCCCTTGGCCGAAAACGAAAATTACTTTTTTCCCCAAATGATTTAAAAAAAAGTTTTTTTCCTATAATGTTTTTAATATTAGACTTTTTAATGTATTAATCTAATATGAAAAACTTCCCTTCTCTTTTAGTGGTCACCCCTCTAGTGTTCCTCTCCCCTCTCTCTTTTTTAGTGTTCTTTTCTCCCCCCTCCCCTGTCCCATAGTGTTCTCCCCCCCCCTCCATCCGAAGTGCAGTATTCTTGACTTTCATGTTATCATTACTATCTTTCATTGTGATATATAATCATCTGAATTGTTAATGCAAGCATGTCTGCTAAACTATGCACTATAAAAATAAAAATAAAAAAATTAAAAAAGAACATTTAAAATTAAAAAAAAATAAAAAATTCTGCAAATTTTACCCGTTTTCGGCTGAAACGGGATAGGCCCATTTTCGTCCGAAAATGTTGGAGGACGAAATTTCAGTGCACCCCTAGCATCAACAAATATCATCACATAAAATATGGGGTTGAATGGCAGGAGTTCTAATGACCAATTCAAAAAACAACCAAAGACAATCACAGACTACTTTTTTAAATATGTAGCGAATCTCAAATAGTCATAAGAAGAAACAAAACAAAACAAAAAATCCTTGCCAGTACATAGTTAGGATGCCTATGGTATCAAAATGTCACACGTTATCCTATTCATTACAGTTGCAGTGCTTTTGTAAAACTGGCTACAGTGATATGACACCCACACTCTTATGTGACAAAGGAAAGTCATGCTTTGGTCTGATCATAAATGACGTTGCAGTTTGTGCAGTGACTGACTGAACCAGCTCCCTGGCTAAGTGTGGCTATGAATAGCTTAATTCAGAAAAGTTCTTAAAGAAAAAATACTTCATAATTTTTATATTCCTGGAAATAAAATATGCAATGCAATACATATATGAATTATATTGCATTAAAAAGAAGTAACAACATATATTATTTATTGTATTACTTGACTAATTCCTGCTATGGAGTAGCAGCCATCTTTAGCCCTCTTTGGTCAGAAGTACCACCTATATGTTCATTCACAATTTGGGACCTTCTCAAAGAGAGTTTTTGAGATGCCAAATGGATGTTAGATTTTGTGACTCCTCTTGACTATCTTTATGCCTGTTGGCTGGATCAGCTGGGGTTCTGACCAAAGATGCCTTAAGATGGCTGCTCCCATAGAGCAAGGTAAAGCAAGGAGATGCACTGAAAAGGGGAATTTTTATGTGTGCATCACAAAAATAAAATACTATAATACATATAACGTTTTATTTTCAATAATAATTAAAAACATTCTTTTTAAAGGAGCAACATGAAAAAAAAAAAATTCTGAGGCGAGCTTGCTGAGTAGCTTCAATCATATATTTTTTTTTACCAAAAAATTATTTACTGACTGTGGACATACATATAATACAAACACTTTTTTCCAGCACATGAATTCATTGATTTACTTTATGCAATACCACTATGATACATTAAAAATGAATATGTGTATTCATGTAGTTATCTACAATGCATTCAAATCTCTCCTGAAATTTAACTTAACAGCTAAACTCACAACTAAAATGATTTAAAGGACCACTATATGCTATATGCAAGTGGTCTGGGTGTCAGGTCACCCTAGTTTTAACCCTGCAGCTAAAAACACAGCGGTCTCCTGACAGCCACTAAAGGCCGCTTCCGCAAATTTACATGAAATAAATCGCACCTGTATGACGCTGGACATCCTCACGGTGCAGGTTCTTAAAAACTGCAATAATTGCCTTTGCAGGATTAAGGCACCTGGGACACTGCACCCAGACCACTTTATCAAGCTGAAGTGGTTTGGGTGCCTATAGTGTCCCTTTAAATTAATATTTCAAGAACAGTACTGGGTGCTTATTTAAATCTAAATAAGTGTTCAAAATCTCTTACTACAAGATAAATCTTTTGGTCGCATTCTAAATTTTGGAAAGGTATGGTTTTGTCACCCTTCCTTGTGTGATCTTATGTCCAAGATTGGAACCGTTTTCTATCAATATAGGTAGAGTTCTGATTTCTCTGGGAGAAAGCCACATAGAAAACCTCAAGAAATATTTATATGAAAGAAAATACATGTAAACTTTATCCATCAATATTCTAGTGAAAACAAAAAACTCAAAGAAAACAAAACCTGAGCGTATGTTTTGTGGTGTAACACTAAACCAGATAACAGCACTTACCTTTCTAATGTCATCTAAAGTATTGATTTCTGGAGATAAGCCACCATGTACACACAGGAACTGCTGATTCATCAGAGCAGCCAGGGGAAGGCAGTCAAAGGCATCCATGCAGGCATCATACACTCTCTCAGAATATTTTATTTTACCTTTGTAGAAAACAAAGAAAAATTACACACACTCACACAAAACAAAAAGACAAAACAATTCTAAATCTCACATATTAAAGCACAATAGAATCTTAAAAGTGATTACTTCTTTTACAAATGGCCTTATATCAAAGGTTTGGGATCTTCTGAGTGCTGATCAATAAAATAACATTCTCAGACTATTCCCAGAATTTCCCAAATCTCTGACAAGCTAGAGGAGACTCAACACTAAAAACCTAATTTTGTTGGTCACAAAACCTAAAGTGATTGCCCCAAATAAAACTCAGTATCTCGACTAGGGGTCACAAATGGGAGTGACATTTGTGATCTATAAAATCGTGCCCATGAGAACTAGGATGGTGACACAAGTCTTGTTGCCGTTTTATCTCCAGCACTCTGGATTATCAATGAAGCAACAACAAAGAACACATCCTACACAATGTTAGCATTCATTTGAAGATTATTGCATCCCTACACAATGAACACTTTTTTAATTACAACCCCTTTTATTGACAAAAGGTACCAAATTAATCTAAGTAAACGTTGCCACAATTTAATTATTTTCTTTTATCACACATAATACAATACCTTTAATACCCTTTTGATATCGTTGGATACTTACATTCCTGCTTGAAAGTAAAATACTCTGTTAGATGTCTACATTCATGATTCCCACGTAGTAAAAACAGAGTTTTGGGATATAGAATTTTCAAGGCCCACAGGTACAGCACACACTAAAGCAGGAAGAGAGAGAGACAGAAAAAAGATTCTTATAAAACACACTATTTACAATGTTCAGCCACAATGTTAACCATTTTCCAACATTACGGTATGCCCTCCTACAAAAGAAGGGCTTGAACACCATGTCCTAACGATTGGGCCCTCCCTGCAGCACAAATACCAACATTCTCCCCGGATCTGATTGGAACTGCCTGAAAACCAAATCATGTGAGCGCGATTACATTGATCACATGATTTGGATCACTGTGACATACAGATTGACTACCTTGAAAAAATAAAACATAAATATACACTTGGAATTTTATATATATATATATATATATATATATATATATATATATATATATATATATATATATATATATATACACACACACACACACACACACACAATATTATTCTGTGTATATTGAAGTATTTTTTTTCATATTTATGTGATTTTATTAATTATATAATAGGGGATCTGCCTGAGAACAAAAGAATGAAAATACCCAATTTTTAATACTTTTGCAAATGGTATGTCATGATGGGGTAATTTACATTCCTGGGCTGCTATACGGTCTCAAAGGCTGCATTGGCCAAGCCAACCAATCTGCCAAATTTTAATGTGCAGAAACTGAGAAAGGAAAAGCCCTGCATTTGACTCTGTAACTTTCCAAACCCCATAAAACTTGTACACAGGGGACAGTGGTTCTCGTGGGGCATCACTTAACATAAATATGTGTATTTTACTGCAGTAGAATCTAACAGACATTACAAACATTCATAGATAAAATGTCATGCAGGCCTTGGAAAATACAATTTCTCAATTTCACATATTTCATATTAAATTATGTTTCATATATAAATATGAAATGAAAAAGCCCTGTTTCTTCTAAACAAAACGATATTTAATAAATGTAGGTTCCCCTTAAAGCAGCACTGTCATGCTGAACTTACCTTTCCCTAATCGCATCCTCTTCTCTTCCTCTCTCAGGATCTGTTCTTCATTTCTTCCTGTCTGCTCTAGTTTTCTTTAAAGACAAACTAGGGACTACTTTGTCTTATGTATATTTTCTATGCGTGACCAGCTATGACCAGCGAAGGAGCAAAGTGTGCTCCATTTCCTGTGGTCAGAGCAATTTCCCACAATTCTCACCTTTCCTCCGTGATCTCGCGATGCCTCCTTTAACTATTACCGAACTTCCTGTCATTTAGACAGAAAGCTAGTGAAACTTCCACATTTCGCCCTAACAGAATGAGAACACTTTGTTCATTCATGTTAGGACGACAATCTGTACTTTTAGGTTGGTTCGAAATTTCATTCGAATTAATGAAATTCCGATCCTATCCCCCTGCTGCGGCTGCATCTTGCAGCCGCTTAGTAGATAGCACCCCATTTCCCATGGTATTAGGGAGCTATCTACCAAAAGGCTGAAATACCAAGATTGGTCTTTCAGCCAACTTTACTAATATTAAGTAAAGATTACTTTGTATTCGTAATTAATATGCCCCTTCTCGCTAGGGGCATGTCTAGTAAACAGTGAGAAGCCTGTGGCTGCTTACGGTTGTAAAACATAAATACATTACCACCCCTCCCCCCCAAATAAATGGCCCCATGGTGCGGCAACTCTTAACTAGCGGACACACACACACACACATATATTGTCCTCCCCCCGGACCCCACCCACGAGCGGCAGGTGGGGGCCCTAAAGGACAATGGGAGGGGACCTATTGTCCTCCCCGGCCCCCACCCATTAGCGGCAGTTGGGGTCCCTAAATGACAATGGGGGGGACCTATTGTCCTCCCCGGCCCCCACCCATGTGCGGCGGGTGGGGGCCCTAAACGAAAATGGCGGGGGACCTATTGACCCCAACCCATGGGCGACGGGAGGGGGGGTGACTAGGTGTCCCCAAGATGCTAGTCATTCCCCCACCCAAATAAAATTAAATAAAGCCCTACCTACCCCCCTCACCATAAAAATAGTGAGGAGGAGACCATTAAACTAAATATCTGTAAATAAATAAAAGATTACCATTTAATGTCTTCTTTTTTCTAAAACCTTCTTTTTCCAGCCCCCAAAAAGGCCAAATAAAAATCCAAAATACCTGCAGAACTTCTAAAAATACAGAAGGCAAAAAAAAAAAAAGCAGAAAAAAAGAAAAGAAATCTTGACGCTAAAAAAAATATTCCATCTTCACCCAGCAAGAGCTCTGCAGGGCGCGGAAAGGCTTATAATGCCTTCCCACACCCTGCAATTTGACTCAGAGCGCTCTGATTGGTTGGTTTAAGCCAACCAATGATAGTGCTCTGACAGGTAAATTAAGAGACTGACCGGTAAGTCTCTACATTTACCCGTCACAGCACTCTGATTGGTTGGCTTGGAATCCAACCAATCAGAGTGCTCTGAGTCATTTTACACAGCGTGGGAAAATGCCAAAGAACTTTCCCACGCTGCGTAAAATGACTCCGAGCACTGTGATTGATTGGCTTGGAATCCAACCAGAGTGCTCTGAGTCATTTTACACAGCGTGGGAAAATTCCAAAGAACTTTCCCACGCTGCGTAAAATGACTCAGAGCACGGTGATTGATTGGCTTGGAATCCAACCAATCAGAGTGCTCTGAGTCATTTTACACAGCGTGGGAAAATGACAGTGTCGCTTTAATATGAGAGGGTTAAATTATGGTTGAATAGACATATAGCTCAAATTCTAGGTTTTGTTTAGGTTCAGAACTGCCTTTGTCCTTAAGGGGTTAAAAACCGCTGACAGGTGAAGTGAATAATTGTTTATATTGTTACAATGACACATTCCCAGTAGTACAGCAAGTGAATAAGTCGGCTCTTGAATGTCATGGCTTGGAAGCAGGAAAAGTGGTCAACTGAAAAGATCTGAGTGACTTTGACAAGGGCCAAATTGTTATGGGTAGACCAAAATGGCAAGTCTTGTAGTTTGTTCCTGGTATACAGTGGGTTGTTCCTGGTATACAGTGGTTAGTACCTACCAAAAGTGGAGCAAGGAATGAGAACTGGTGAACCAGTGTCAGGGTCATGGACTTATTGATGCACGCGGCAATGAGTGGGGAACGAAGGCTAGCTTGTCTGGGCCACACAGGTTAGCTACTGTAGCTCAAATTGAAAAAAAAAAAAAAAAAGTAACACTAGTCGTGGTAGAAAAGCGCCAGAACACAAATTGCATCGCAGTTTTCTGCATATGGGGCTGCATAGCTGCAGATCAACCACAGTGCCCTGTCCACTTTAGAAAGCACCTTTGATGGGGACGGAAGCTTCAGATTTGGACAATAGAGCGATTGAAGAGGGTTGCCTTGTCTGACAAATCACATTTTCTTTTAGTTGAGGTGGATGGCTGGGTGCTTGTCTGTCGTTTACCTGGGGAAAAGATGGCCGCAGGATGCAGTGTCATGCTCTGGGCAATGTTTTGCTGAGAAACCTTGGGTCCTAGCATTTATGTGGGTGTTACTTTGACACATATCACTTACCTTGAGGTTGTTGCAGAGCATGTACACCCATTCATGGCAATAGTTTCCTGGTAACAGTTACCTTTTTTCAGCATGATAATGCACCCTGCCACACTGCAAAACTTGTTTAGGAATGGTTTGAGTCACATGACAAAGCGTTTGGGCCGTTGTCTTGGCCTCCAAATTCCCTAGATCTAAATCCATTTGAGCATTTGCAGGGTGTGCTTGAACAACGCATCCGATCCATGGAGGCCCCACCTCCCAACTTGAGGACTTAAAGGGTCTGGTGCCAGAAACCACAGATAACCACAGACATTTTGCAGAGTCCATGCCTCAACACAGCATAGTGGTTCGGCAGCACAAGACAGACCTACACGATATTAGGCAGTTGGTTTTAATGTTGTGGCTGCTCAGTGTATACCTTTAATTCACGGGTTAACCCATATCTGGCTCCCTGTTTTGAGTGGGTTTCCACAGTTTGAAACAGATACATCTTATTAGTCAGACACCTACACCGAATAGATAACTTTAATGGCTCTCCATAGAGCAATACAGACCCTCTGACATTGACCAGGGTCCCCATTTTATAATGTCATGTACGTCATTTGGATAACTGGTTATAATTTCTTTAACAAAGCACTATTTTAATGTGCCTGCCATGTAAGAAAGAAATAAATAAATAATATTACATGTTCCTGGACCAATGTCTGAGCATACTATTTGTAATTAATCTTTGCTCTTAAATCTGCCCATTGATCACATCACCTTGTCAGTCATTCTTTATCCATACTAAAAAACAGAATCCTTGTAATGGCTAGTAACATGAAGTACCTAGGTGCTGCTCCATCAGTGAGTAAGGAAAGGAGTGCACTCTTGGGATCAATGTAATCTGTTTTATTAAACTATATAAGCAAATGGAATGGCCACATCTTCAAGTAAGACAAGAAAATAAAACTTCCTACCTTAACTGAAACAGTAATCATTTTTCTTTCTTTCTATTCTTTAAAGGGACACTTCAGGCAACGAAACCATTAGCTTATTGTGGTAAAGCAACACTCTACGTTGTTATATTATTCCTAACCGACTGTTATACTAACTATGTAGATTTATGCCCCATACATGGCACATATTGCATAAGATAACATACATTTTGGTATTTATTTAATAATGCTTTATGGCCCATGCTTAGCAACATTATGAAAAAATAAATTAAACTGCATACTATAGCTGTGTTTTTGTTTTAACAACACAAAACTATTAGATTATGCAAAAAACTCATGTACGACCATTACCCTCCGATTATCATAACAGTAAAATAACGCATTGCAGCTATTTAATGCTAAACTTACTTCAATGCTGAAGTATCCTCTGTCAACGTAGTCTCCTAAAAACAGGTAACGTGTATTGGCAGGAGATCCACCCACTTCAAACAACTTCATCAAGTCAAAGAATTGTCCATGAATATCCCCACACACTGCAAAACAAAAACAAAAAAACAAGAAAAATATAAGTGCATCGGTCAGTCCAACCTGATTTTTGGCATGTTCCTTGAGGAACCTTAGTGAGCATATGTTATGCGTGCGTTCTTTTTTGTGAGTCTTAAAGATGTGAGAAGGAACTACAGACTCCCTTTCGCTGTGGTGAAACCTGCAGATTGGAATGAGTAATAAAATGTACAGGTCTTGGTTTATTTGGATTTTTTAATTTGTAGTTTGTAGAAAAGCCTCCAGAGGGAGCAGGTGTTAATAGCCATTTCCAGGGTTTTCCCTTTACACACTGGCATTATTGCTATCTATTAACAATCAAAATTTCCACACTGCAGACTTAAATTAACAATCTAGAAACTATAGCAATTACTGACAGGCTTATCCAATGACTGGTAAAAAATGGATGACATTGATACTAATGTAAAAGTGGAATGTCCACATAAGCAACACGCATGTAGGAGCAAGTCTGCTGCAGCCTTAAGGAGCTTTGGCCAAAAATGGTTAAACCACACAACTGAATGGGTGTAATAAGCGCTATATCTGCATGTAATGATTAAATTGCCCAATCAGTAGAGGATAAAATACTTGTTTTTAAAGCAAACAAAGAAAGCAAAAAAAAAAAAAAACAACTGAAAGTGCAAAGCATTTTCCAAACATATTTCCACCCATACAAGAGTACTACCTCGGTAATGCTCTAGACATGTGCAGCTCTGACTGGATGAATGAAACACTTCCATTTAGTGTGCTTCTGCCAACAGAAAATACAGCAAATAGGGTCAGTGGAATGAGAATCTCTATTACGTGAAGATAGCATTGAATATGCTATGGCACGTTTATATGTCAGATTAGAATATACTAGCAACCCAGCACCTGGTACCACAGATAGGATTAAAAGGCAGGAGCTTAGATTTGGTATATTATAGAGAAACTAGAAGACACACAAAAAATAATTTGGCTGTCCAGAGCAGGCTCCACTCCTGATGCAGTCTAAGGCAGATTTATTAAAGTGTTTTAGGCAATGTTTTGGCCTTACTAATGCTGAAGATAACAGTTTACCAACATTTGTGACCAGTCCTTCTTTGTCTTAAATGTGACAAGGGTATATTCATATATACCGGACATTCTTATTTAATGAGGAGAATTTAGGTTAGGTCCTCTTTAGAAGACTGGAATTACTGGAGACCATATTTGTACATTTAGTTGTGCACATAGAAACACCTAATAAAGAGAAAAATCATGCTATATTTTACACACGTATGCACTTCTTGAAAACACGAAGTCAGTGCTAGCATTAAGCGAACTAGGCAGCCACCTAGGGCGCACCAGCGGATGAATGGCTAAAGGGGAGCGCACTGCACAATGTTCTCGCTCTTGCCGGTTATGGAATGTAGTGTGGCAGAGTGGACCATGGGTAGAGGATGTCCTATATCTTCTACTGGTCTAACACTGCCTGCTGAGAGCACCGAACAGCTTCCCACCAGACCAGGTAGAAGAAACAGAAGATTCACTAACTGCAGTCTCCTTGGCCATGCTACATTAAGGTATAAAGTGACACACACAGAGAGGCTGAAGGGGGCCAATGACACACACAGAGAGGCTGAAGGGGGCCAATGACACACACAGAGAGGCTGAAGGGGGCCAATGACACACACAGAGAGGCTGAAGGGGGGGCCAATGAGACACACAGAAGGGCTGGGGGGGCAATGAGACACACAGAAGGGCTGGGGGGGCAATGAGACACACAGAAGGGCTGGGGGGTCAATGAGACACACAGAAGGGCTGGGGGGTCAATGAGACACACAGAAAGGCTGGGGGGTCAATGAGACACAAAGAAAGGCTGGGGGGTCAATGAGACACACAGAAAGGCTGGGGGGTCAATGAGACACACAGAAAGGCTGGGGGGTCAATGAGACACACAGAAAGGCTGGGGGGTCAATGAGACACACAGAAAGGCTGGGGGGCAATGAGACACACATTATATATGTACATAAGTTGTATTATCTATTGTATTTAAAAGCTGCATTCTTTCAGTACTTTTATAGAGAATGTGTATCTACGGTTATTCTATTAAATTAACGGTAAATGGTAAGGTAAAGTACAGTACAAAAGCTTCACATACATATTTATATACTTAGACTGGCTGTGCATGGTGGGAAATGCATTTCACATGTATCTGGGATAGCAAAGTTACCTAGAGCTGTTGCAGAATGATGAAGACTAAAGCTAGAATTACTAATCCACTAAAAACCAGCCACTCTGAAAGCGATAATGCGGATAACCATTTAGAAAAAGCAGCTGCAGCCATTAAAAAGTCTAACCTTGCATACATGTAATAATTACCAACAGAATTAACTCTGATGCCACATTAAAATAACCAGGAGAGCGACGCTGACTTTGTATGTAAATATTAGCTATACCAATTAAAGCGTTCGCATCATCTCTGGTTACAAGCACACTTTGCAATTATCTATGCATGGTTAAAAAAATACCTTTACCATAGGCAGTAAAAGGCAGCAGATTTTTTTAAAATAGTTTTGCTTTTCAAACTTACAAGGATCTCTACAGACACATTGATAGCAGACAATTATTAAAGTGTATTTATAAAATTACTTGCCTGGCTTGGGAAAAACAATATGCAGCCCATCTCTACCAGATATTACTCCGTAAATGAGATTCTGCTCATGGCTGCTAAACTAACCAGCCATTAAGTTAATTTAAAACATTTTTAACACACATACAAATATTGCTTATGCTATATGCTTAGTGCATTTCAAACTCCGATCCCCCAAATCTTGCTAATCTAAAACTCCCATATTCCTCTGCCCATTGTGACAAAATCCCTATTTTGCCTTCCCCAGAGTTATTCTCCTACTCTGTTCAGATATTTAGTTCATATTTTATTCCCCATTTCATTAGAAAGAACCAAGTATCAAACACCGATCACCCCCTGACTCATTAAGTTCAAACTAACCACAGGAATTCAGTGCTCTCTTTGTGTGCCATCTTGTCGCACGAATGCAGGCAGCGAAATTTGGTCGTCGAGTGTCTGGAATTCTGAGGCGTCCACTCGACGGCCTCAACACCGGTGAAAGCGTACTAACGCCTTCTTCTAGCCGCGGCAAGCCAGGAGAGCGCAGTTCGACAGATTGTTTGGCAAGAACTCCCGAACAAACCCCACACTATGAGCCAGAGAACCCCGTTCACCTTTTTATTCGTACATTATTTCATTTGGTATGAAACTCTCGAACTAGACCGACCGCTACCCCTGAACTTATGGAACTATTTCTGGGTAGACATCGCCAGAGTGGTCGGTCAATTCTTTTCTCCAGTGGCGATTCAACTACAGGTGATACTCGAAAAATGTGAATATCGTGCAAAAGTTTATTTCTGTAATGCAACGTAAAAGGGGAAACTAATATATGAGATAGATGCATTACATGCAAAGCAAGATAGTTCAAGCCGTGATTTATCATAAGTGCGATGATTATGGCTTACAGCTCATGGGGATGTGCAGACTATGGGGGTTTGGTTACACAAAATATGACTTTTGTATTTAAAGTGTTTTTGTGAAATATTAGAGTAAATATTTTCTGTACTAGAGATAATTGAGTTTAAGCCAGCCACTTAACTCAATTATCTCCCAGATTCAGGAGGGATTGTATTGTTTGTACTTGGAGTGTCATCATTTGTAACCTTGCTGTTCTTGGTTATTGTGTTTGTGTCCCTGTCCCCAACAAGGTCCATGTGGGAGTATACCTTACTTGGGTACTTGCATAAAAGGCCAGCTGTGGCTTCCATTAAACAGAATGCTTTACACCTTCATGAAGTCTTGGCTCATGTTTGAGGGATTGGGAGTTACAATCACTGCAGCTTCTTCTATGCTTGGATGTCGGGAGATTTTACACGGATATATTCAGTCAGAGTATAGGGGATCAGTAACACCCATGTTTTGCATTTAAAAACATTCTTGAGATTGTAGGCCATCAACATCTAGGGGGCAGAGATCTACAGTGTTTAATGTCAAATTCTCATTGAAGAAGTTAGTTGGGTTTGGAAGTGTAGGTGACTTGGCAGATAGGGTATGTGAGCAGGGAAGTGGATGATGGATAAGATGTGGGTGACTGTCACTATGTAATCAGTGGGTGGGGAGAATATAAGTAAGTGGTTGTATGTGACTGTATTGAAATATGTGACAGGGTTTGTGGCCGGGTGATTGTATTTAACAGATTGGGAAAATGTGCCAGAGTGGATGGGTGCTTATGTGATGTAATTCCAGTAAAATACAAGTTTAGCAGGCTAAGATTGCCACAAGGCATATGTATGTATATGTGTTTGTAGTTAGTTAATTACACGTAGCTAAGATACTGTTATCACTGTACTGACCAGGTGCAGGAATGTAAGAACTGGAATTACGCGTCCCTCTCCTTTGTATCAGATGAGCCACGTGGTTAGACCGGATGGATGAGTTTAGACTCTATTTATTAAATAGGTTAAGGGTATGTGTGGGTGTAGTTAATTGTGGGAGGAGCTACAGTGCTATATAAGGAATGTACTCTATGTATTCAGTACTCAGACTTTGCTGTATTTTGGTGACGCTAGTCCCTCTGAGTCCCGATCGGTGATCCAATAAAGAATCTCTTCCTTCCTGAAGAAACCTGTGTCCATCTCTCTGTGCTTGGCTTCCGTCAGTTTCTCCGGTATCATTTGGTGCATTGGCCGGGAAGCTCATCGTTCAACGGTAGCTGAGAGGCAGAGGCGTGAGACGGTCTATCTTTGCCCACGTTCTCTACGGCTGCACCCCTGAACTTCTGCGTGGACCTCCCTTCGTCTCGGCGCCACTGGTCTGTTGTCCAGGAGATCATCGGCCTCTACGTAAGAAGTGCTGGGGTGTCCCCGTCGATGAGTGTGAACTCAGGTTCAGGAACGAGGAGGTAAGATAACTGCTGTTTTAGACGGCAGGACCCGCTAGGGGTATACCGATTGTGCGGTAGGCCCAAAGGGGTTTTTGAATCTGTATCTGCCCCCTCTGTCGGAGGGAAGGAGCGAAGGCGCACCGCTCGATCGAACGCTCTTTAGTCAGACCGTTTGATTTGGTTAGTCAGGCGGGGTCCAGGTGTAAGATAGCCCTAGCCGGACACCGGTGTCTTGTCTAGACTAGCGTTCTAGGGTGTATATTACGTTCGCTAGGTCGGAGGGACCGGGAGACTAAGCGGCGCCTGTGTAAATTCGGTTCGCTAGTTCTCATCCTATCTGGGCTAAGTGGGAAGGCGTGTAAATTTGGAACCCACTAGACTTTTGATAGTGCGACTAAGAGGCGCCTGTGTAAATTCGGTTCTCTAGCTCGCTATATATGTGGTGATTGGGCAGTGTGGCTAACCAAAACGGGTGTATATAGTTTTAGGTAGTCCATTCAAGGTACTGGCCAATAGTTTAGTTGGGAATTGTAAATGTGTTAACGATTGTTTTAGTAAAGTGTATATCTTGTTAGATAGCGCGAGCTCAGCCGTCTAGCGAGAGTGTTAATAGTGTGTTGCTGTATTATAGTGCACGGTACCATAACCCTGTATATTTACTGACATTATATAATAAGTACTAATCATTGTCGTCCATTGCATGTTTAACACCATAACCACTAATAATTGTATTGTGACCTTAACTTGTGCTTTGACCTATGCTAACCGTACTGTAACCGCTATTTGTAAAAGACGATGTTACTGGGGTGTGTTATAGACGGGTAATTCGTATATAGAGAATTATAGCGTGGGTGACTGTATAGTTACGCCAAAGGGCATAATATTGATTATATAGTGACTGGTGTAACAGCTGTGTGTGTACGGGAATTCCCTGAGTGTTTATTGTTATTGTGTACGTTTCACTTGGTAACCGTACCACGTGGTGCTGTTGCCAGAGGAAACGGGTGTGACTGTTGAATAGTACGCGTGTATAGTATTCGTTGTCGACGACGTTCCATTGTTAAGTATGGGTGCGTCGCAGTCAACGATTCCGGATCCCTTAGGATGTATGGTTAAGAATTTTAAAAAGGGATTCAAAGTTTGTGATTTTGGGGTAAAGATGTCTCCTGTACGTTTGGTCACTTTGTGTACTAGGGAGTGGCCTACTTTGGTTGCGGCATGGCCGCCACGTGGCAGTTTGGATCCAACTCTGGTACAGCGCTTACACGTGGCTGTATCGGGTAGGCCTGAACTTTACGGCCAGTTTCCTTATATTGACTGTTGGAGACAGGCCGTAAATGACTCGCCAAAATGGCTCCAGACATGCCACGAGGAGCAGTGTCGCCTCATGGTAGCTAGGACTTGCTCGTCCACTAGGACTGGTGTTAGGCCCATTTTGTACACGCCCCCTGAGTCCGAGATCCCTTTGCCGCCCCCTTACTTTCCGTTAAGAAGAAGTGACGCAAACGCAGGAAGTCCTGCACCCCTCCCCTCATTACCCTCATCCACTTCCGCTTCCTCCTCCAGTACAGGATCCACCCCCCCTCGTACTAAATCTCCCCTTCCGGAACCAGAATCCACCCCCATTAGAAACGAATATCCTGATTTGGCGCCACTTCAGACTTCCGGTCAAGCTTCATCTAGCTCGGCTCGAAGTGTTTTATTTACGACCTTTTCCCAAAACCGACCTCCCACATCCCCATACCCTATCTCTCCCCGACCGGAACCCATGACTGACGCCTCTCTACGTAGCCCCATCCAAACCCGACAGTTGACTGGTGCCCAACAATTAAAGCACTATCAGATGCCTCTTCGTCTGAATCCCGGGTCAGCTTATATCGATGCCGCAGGTCAAATGGCACACGCTGACCCAGTCTTCGTATATGTCCCATTTACCACAACCGATCTTTTAAACTGGAAGACCCATAATTCCTCGTATACTGAGAAACCACAAGCTATGACTGATCTGTTCACCTCAATAGTACAGACGCATAATCCGACATGGGCTGATTGCCAGCAGTTACTAATGACTTTATTTAACAATGAGGAAAGGACAAGAATAAATCAAGCAGCCATTAAAGCATTAGAAGATAGAGCCCGTGCTTTGAACCAAGCTAATCCAGCAGCATGGGCCGCGACACACTATCCCAACACCGATCCCGATTGGAACGTAAATGGTGCTGATATGGTTCAACTCAGAGCCTATAGAGACGCTATAATTGCTGGCATGAAAGCCGGAGGAAAGAAAGCCATTAACATGTCGAAGACAGTTGAGGTGATCCAGAAAAGCGATGAAGCGCCCAGTGTCTTTTATGACCGATTATTGGAGGCATACCGCTTGTATACCCCCTTTAATCCGGAAGACGCAGACAATTCCCGAATGGTTAACTCCGCCTTTGTCAGCCAAGCATACGGAGATATTAAGCGCAAGCTACAAAAGTTAGAAGGGTTTGCAGGTATGTCCATCACCCAACTAATGGAGGTAGCAAATAAGGTCTATATGAACAGGGATACAGAAAGTAAGAAAGAGGAAGAGCGCAAGATGCGTAAAAAGGCTGATATGCTAGCGGTAGCGATCGCAGGCGTAGATAAACGGGGCCCAGATAGAGGCAATAATAGATGGAGTAGGGAGCCTTTGAGTAGGGATCAATGCGCGTATTGCAAGGAAGAAGGGCATTGGAGGAACGAATGTCCGCAAAGAGAGCAGTACGAGAGAGACCAACCCAGGGCAGGCTACGGAAACTTTAGAGGTAGAGCGAGAGGTAGAGGAGGCCCCGGAGGGAGTAATGGTTATAGAGGGAGTAATGGGAACAGAGGAAGTGTTAGGGAAGACAGGTATATTCCAGCAGCGCAAAGGTCCCGCGATAGAGAAGGTAGGGACTTTGTAGGATTGGCTGACACTGTCATGGAGGACTATTGATACCGACCGGGCTCCATCCCCCTTGGTCGAGCGGAGCCTATGGTCGATGTATCAATAGGGGGGAAAAGGAGTGCGTTCATGATCGACACTGGTGCTGAACATTCAGTGGTGACTAATCTAGTTGCTCCTCCATCTGGAAGGACTATTACTGTGATAGGAGCAACTGGAAGAAGTGCTGAAAAACCGGTTCTTAAAAGTCGACTCTGTACATTGGGAGGCCACGTAGTAAAACACCAATTCCTTTATATGCCTGAATGTCCAGTCCAATTGCTGGGACGTGATATGCTATCAAAATTACAAGCGCAGATTACGTTCCTACCAAATGGAACAACATCCTTAAAGTTTAATGGACCTTCAGGTATTATGACTTTATCCGTACCAAAGGAAGAAGAGTGGCGACTTTATACAGTGTTGACTAGCCAAAACCCTAGGAGTGATGAGACATTGTTTAACATACCAGGAGTTTGGGCAGAGAACAACCCACCAGGACTGGCCCGCAATATTCCACCAATAAAAATTGAACTGAAACATGGGGTTTATCCAGTGAGCCTAAGACAATATCACATTCCGCAGAAGGCTAAGAAGAACATCCAATCCTATCTGGATAAGTTCATACGGTATGGTATCCTAAAATTCTGTACTTCCCCCTGGAACACCCCATTGCTGCCTGTTCAAAAGCCCGGTACAGATGAGTATCGACCTGTACAGGACTTAAGAGCAGTCAATGATGCGGTTGTTAGCATACATCCAGTTGTACCCAATCCATATAACCTGCTTGCTTTAATTCCGGGCGGGGCTACTTACTTCACAGTCTTAGATCTCAAAGATGCCTTCTTTTGCCTCCGAATTGCCGCAGAAAGCCAATGTATTTTCGCTTTCCAATGGGAGAACGCTGTAACGGGCTCAAAACGCCAAATGACTTGGACAAGACTTCCCCAAGGGTTTAAAAATTCACCTACCCTATTTGGTTCAGCTCTAAGTCAAGATCTACTGGATTTCGAGTCTATCCCAGGAGAATGTGTATTGTTACAATATGTAGATGACTTGTTGATAGCAGCAGTTACAAAAGAAAAATGTCAGCAAGCAACGCACGATCTACTACATATTCTCTGGAAGGCAGGATACAAGGTGTCCAGGAAGAAGGCTCAGTTGTGTTTGCCAACTGTCAAGTATCTGGGATTCCATATCTCTGAAGGTCAAAGGATTATGGGGCCAGAGAGAAAAGAAGCTGTCTGCCAAATACCAATACCCAAGAATAGAAGACAAGTGCGAGAATTCTTGGGGGCAGCAGGCTTCTGTAGGATATGGATTCCCAGCTATGCGATACTGGCAAAACCTCTGTACGCAGCCATCAAAGGTACGGAGCACGACCCCTTCTTATGGACCCAAGAACAGCAAACGGCATTTGAAGATGTGAAGAAGGCTTTGATGAGTGCCCCAGCATTAGGTCTACCTGATCACACACGACCATTCTACTTATATGTACACGAGCAAAGAAGAATGGCTGTGGGAGTATTGACACAGTACTTGGGATCATGGCAAAGACCTGTTGCCTACATGTCTAAGCAACTGGATGCAGTGGCCAGCGGACTTCCACCTTGTCTAAGAGCCGTAGCTGCAGCCGCCCTGCTAGTAGCTGAAGCCGATAAACTCACTCTGGGTCAAGAACTTTATGTACGAGTCCCACATGCAGTACAGACGTTGTTGGATTACAAAGGAAATCATTGGTTTAGTAACAGCCGTATGACCAAGTATCAAGCAATGTTGTGTGAAAACCCAAGAGTGCATTTAGAGACTGTAAACACCTTAAATCCAGCTACCCTTTTGCCGCAACCTACTGAAAGTCAACATGATTGTTTGGAAGTAATGGATGAAGTATTTTCAAGTAGACCAGATCTTCGTGATTTTCCCATCCAGAACCCCGATGTTCAATATTACACCGACGGCAGTAGTTATGTGAAAGAAGGGATCCGCTATGCAGGATATGCAGTGACAACAATAGACAAGGTGATAGAAGCTCGGCCACTGGCGAAAGGAACATCAGCACAAAAGGCAGAATTAATAGCACTAACACGAGCGTTACAATTGGCTGAAGGTTTAAGAGTAAATATCTATACGGACTCTAAGTATGCGTTTTTAACCACTCATGCCCACGGAGCTTTGTATAAAGAAAGAGGACTACTGAATTCAGAAGGCAAAGAAATCAAGTACGCAGCTGAAATCCTACAACTATTGGAAGCAGTGTGGGAGCCGAAAGAAGTCGGTATCATACATTGTCGAGCGCATCTGAGAGGAGATGGTGATGTAACCAAGGGAAATCGGATGGCAGATAGTGCAGCTAAGCGTGCTGCTGAATCAGGAAGACAGGAGTATGTGGGGCATATAGCTGCTCTTATACCAACTCCACTGTCCCAATGGACTCCAGTTTATACAGCTCAAGAAGAGGAGTGGTTAAAGACTGAACCGGGAAAGTATTTGGAGAACAAGTGGTATCAGCTAGAAGATGGAAGAATAGTCATACCAGCATCACTAGCGGTAGAAATTGTCCAAAATTATCACAACGGGACACATTCTGGGAGAGACAGTACTGAAGAATCTCTCAGGAAACATTTCTACATACCAAGATTGTCCAACTTGACTCAGGCCATTGTACGCAGATGTGTAACGTGTGCTAAGAATAATGCAAGACAAGGACCAGTAAAGCCACCAGGAGTCCAGTTTATGGGGGGACTCCCCATGTCCGATCTACAAATAGACTTTACAGTAATGCCTAAATCGGGTGGACATCGTTACCTGTTGGTAATTGTGTGCACCTATTCAGGCTGGGTAGAAGCATGTCCTACTCGTACAGAGAAAGCAGGAGAAGTTGTAAGATTCCTGCTACGAGAAATAATACCCCGATATGGACTACCCTGTTCTATAGGATCGGACAATGGTCCAGCTTTTGTTCATCAGTGCCTACAACAACTGACTCATATGCTTGGTATAAAGTGGAGGCTTCATACTGCATATAGACCCCAGAGTTCTGGTAAGGTAGAGAGAATGAATAGAACTATAAAGAACCAGTTGGCTAAAATGTGTCAGGAAACCCAACTTAAGTGGAACGTTCTCTTACCCATAGCTTTATTGCGAATCCGCAGTACCCCTACCAGAAGGATGGGCCTCTCTCCTTTTGAAATCATGTATGGGCGACCACCTCCCGTACTTGGTAACTTAAGGGGGGACTTGAGTCAGTTGGGAGAAGGAATTACCCGGCAGCAGGTTGTAGAGTTGGGTAAGACTATGGAGGAGGTACAGAAATGGGTACAAGATAGATTACCTGTGAATATTTATCCCCCTGTTCATAGTTATCATCCAGGAGACCAAGTGTGGATTAAAGAGTGGAATAATGTACCGTTAGGGCCCAAGTGGAGAGGTCCTTATGTTGTTCTTTTGTCTACCCCTACAGCGATAAAAGTAGCCGAAGTAACTCCGTGGATACATCACTCCAGGGTTAAACCAGCAGCAGTCGATTCTTGGCAAATTACAGCAGATCCAGAGAATCCCTGCAAGATCCGGTTGAAACGCACTACTCAGTCGGAGTAACGAGGAATTATTGTGGATTACAAATTTTATTGTTACAGGTGTGAGTGAGAAGGCCATAATAAAGCCTGTCCGCTTACCAACACATAGTGTATAAGCCAGGAAAGTCTCGAAGGGACACCTGTGAAGACGAGCAGAACTCCATTCCCTGCAGCCCTCACATCCTGGAAGCTGAGGTTCCATCGCACGGACGAAGACTGAGGATGACGGCGAAAGATGTGCTTTTGATTGTGTTTATTTATATGTGTTTTTATATTCAGGAAGGTAGAGGTACCGACACTCCTAGCTGTGAGGTATGCATTAAGACTACGAGAACAGGTAACCATATTTCCCAAACCCTAATTTGGCATTCACAATACGAATGTAAAGGAGAGGTATCAAGATGTAGATACCTAAATATAGACTATAGTGTGTGCTATTTAGGAGTAGGAGAACCTAAGTGCTTCAGTCCAGAGTATCAACCTCGTACAATTTGGTTGACTCTCAGGAATGGAGATCCTCAGGGGACCCTAATTAATAAGACGGTGTTAGAATCCGTACATTCTTCGGGTGTTCTGCTATTTGATGCATGTAAGGCGATATCAAGTGGTAGAAAACCGTGGAATGTATGTGGGGATCTTAGATGGGAGAGGACGTATGGGTCTAATGATAAATATATTTGTCCCAGTAGTAAAAATAAATATGTGAGTCCTAGATGCCCAAATAAAGACTATAACTTTTGTCCATATTGGTCTTGTGTGGGGTGGGCGACTTGGGGACAGACAGTAGATAAAGACATGATAGTGACTAAGTTGCCGACTAGCCCTTATTGTAAGTCTATGGAATGCAACCCAGTCCATATACTTATTAATAACCCCGACAAGTTCCTAGATAAGTATGGAAATTTATTTGGGTTTCAGATATACGGGACGGGTTTAGATCCTGGGACATTATTGTTTATAGGAATAGAGACTGATACGGTATCCTCCCAGACTCATCAAGTATACCATTCCTTTTATGAAGAGATGAGTATAGATAATAAGATCCCCCATAACGCTAAAAACCTGTTCATTGACCTAGCTGAAAGTATTGCCGGTAGTCTTAATGTTACCAACTGCTATGTGTGTGGAGGTACTAACATGGGAGACCAATGGCCTTGGGGAGCAAAGGAGGTAATGTCCGGTTCTGAGGCAGTTGACCAACTAATATCTACACAAGCCGATTATCATTTGAGTGTTAGAGGTAAATCTGAGTGGAGATTAAAGACCTCCATCATAGGTTATGTTTGCATAGCAAGGAAAGGAATAATGTATAATACTTCTGTAGGAGAATTAACTTGTCTAGGGCAAAAAGCTTATGATGATGATACTAAAAATACAACTTGGTGGTCGGCTTCAAATGTCTCAGAACCATCTAACCCGTTTGCTAGATATGCCAGTTTAAAGGATGTGTGGTTTGATTTATCCATCACATCTACCTGGAGAGCCCCAGCAAATTTGTACTGGATCTGTGGTAAGAAAGCCTATTCGGAGTTGCCACAGGACTGGGAAGGGGCATGTGTGTTGGGTATGCTCAAACCATCCTTCTTCTTGTTACCGATTGAAACAGGTGAGACTTTAGGTGTTAAAGTGTATGATGTGAATCATAGGAAGAAAAGGGGACCCTTAGAGATAGGCACCTGGGAAGATAATGAATGGCCTCCCCAGCGTATCATAGATTATTATGGGCCAGCCACGTGGGCAGAAGATGGTACCTTTGGTTATAGAACCCCAATTTATATGCTCAACCGTATTATAAGATTACAGGCGGTGGTTGAGATTATTACTAATGAGACCTCACAAGCACTCAATCTTCTAGCGAAGCATAATACCAGGATGAGGACAGCAGTGTACCAAAATAGATTAGCCTTGGATTACCTTTTGGCAGTAGAGGGAGGTGTATGTGGGAAGTTTAACCTGAGCAATTGCTGTCTTCAAATAGATGACGAAGGGCAAGCAATAGCTGAGCTTACTAGCCATATGGTTAAACTAGTGCATGTGCCTACTCAGGTATGGAAAGGGTACAATCCAAGTAGTTGGTTTGGTAGCTGGTATGAGTGGTTTGGAGGGCTTAAGGCAGTGGTAGGTGGAGTCCTACTGATTTTACTGTTGTGTCTACTCCTACCGTGTCTTATACCCTTAGTAGTTAGGTCTGTGCAAAGCCTGATAGGAAGTATAGCAGAGAGGAAGGCTGCTGCACAGATAATGGCGATATATAAGTATAAGGCTCTAGATCAAGGAGAACCAATGCAGGAAGATGAGTGTTAAAAGATTCACATCATAAGATAAGTCTGGTCTGGTTCATGGTAACCTGAGGTATATGCAAACCAAGGTTAAGTGATGCCTCAAGTAATTGTGAAATATCAGAGGCATCAAAGGGGGGAATGTGATGTAATTCCAGTAAAATACAAGTTTAGCAGGCTAAGATTGCCACAAGGCATATGTATGTATATGTGTTTGTAGTTAGTTAATTACACGTAGCTAAGATACTGTTATCACTGTACTGACCAGGTGCAGGAATGTAAGAACTGGAATTACGCGTCCCTCTCCTTTGTATCAGATGAGCCACGTGGTTAGACCGGATGGATGAGTTTAGACTCTATTTATTAAATAGGTTAAGGGTATGTGTGGGTGTAGTTAATTGTGGGAGGAGCTACAGTGCTATATAAGGAATGTACTCTATGTATTCAGTACTCAGACTTTGCTGTATTTTGGTGACGCTAGTCCCTCTGAGTCCCGATCGGTGATCCAATAAAGAATCTCTTCCTTCCTGAAGAAACCTGTGTCCATCTCTCTGTGCTTGGCTTCCGTCAGTTTCTCCGGTATCACTTACAACTAACTGGGCTGCAGGGAGGGGATATAGCGAGTTTGCACTATACCTATGCACGCTGTTAAGAAACAAATCAAGTAGTCAATGGTAAAGAGAATAAATTAACCTTTAAAGATGAGGTGTATGGGCACCCTGCACCCTATTCGTCACCCTTGGATCAATCCTGGCACTTATAGCCCCATATGACGAGTGCATCTGGGGCTTCATTTCATTTTAGTGAAACACTAGCATCCCTCTCTCCCCTTCATAATTCAACCCTTTTGGACTGACAACATGTCAGGATAGTTAAGAAATGAAACACAGTTAAACAACAAGACACAGTGATTCTGCCTGAATGGCGGCCATAGTAAATTAAATCCACCCAGCACCCTTCAGAGCCCATAAATCTCCCTCATGGTGTGAGTTAAGCAAAGCATTACATATTATGGGTTTTTGAACTAAGGGGAAAAAAAACAAAAAGTAAAAACATTTTTAATGTTTACTAATCCTTTCATTTCCCTGTTAATAGTCAGAGCGAGGGCAATTTATTATTTATGCCTGGTACGCGAACAACCTCTTGCAGCAGTCTAAAGTGGATATTTGATTTTCGACCAACTCTTCATCTGACACTACAAAACATCCTGTGAAGGTATTCCTACCAAGAAAGAATCCTGCGAGGATAAGTGAACCTACATTTATTAGGTGCCAGAGAGAAACCTTTCTAATGGAAAATATATATTGCTCCTTAATGGAAAGAGATTTTATGTCTGAAGAGCATAATTAGCAATGGATAATGCAATTTTAAAATGCTTCGAAAAGAAATATGACGGGGTCTATCCATTCTAATAGTTTGCAAACTCATCATAAAAACCCTTTACCCAGCATTTAAAAACTTTCAGAAGCCAAAGAAAAAAAAGAAAAAAAAGAAAGTAACGCTGTCTAACTGTACTTTAAAGAAACATTTAAAACACAAGTGATGTTTCATTTAAAGCAACTGGTGGAGCCAATGACTGACATAAGCAGCACTTTTTGCCAAATTAGATGGTCATTGTGTTAAAAAATGTCTGGTGAAAATGTAATGATACACATTAGTTATACAATTGTTATTTATGGATTTCTGCCATTTTTCTTTTTTCATGCCAAAAGCACAGAAGTTGTATGGAAATAAGAGCATAGAAACATGAGAAACGAAAGTCAAATGTTGCACTGTGAATACAAATATGCATTCAATAAATAGAGCAGTTCTGTGACTGGCCTACGTCTTTAACAATTCTCAAAACAGACACGTAGGTGAGAAGGAATGAAGAGTCTTCAAGCCTTACCAGAGGTAATAAACCACAATAGGGTAAGAGCGTTAGCTTTGCACTCTCAGCCAATCATTGCCACCAATTCCTGGTTTGAATTAGTATGGCGCAAGGTGGTAGCATAGTTCCGCCTCAGTGATATAGTCACTGGAGCCAAGATGCAGGATACCAAAGACTGCGTATATTTTGCACCTTAGGCACATTAAGCATTATAGGTTAACACACCTACTAAAAAAAACTAACACTCTAGTGGCCACCTTGGTAGAGACAGAAGCTGGCTTCAGTTTGGTATACCGGACAATATTTGTTCAAGATCTCACAAACATAAGTAGGTTAAAATGTCTTCTAGTTATCTAAAGCTGAGGTGGTTATTCATATATTAAAGGAACACTATGGCATTAGAAATACAAAACTACTAGAGGCAATCTTAACTCTGAAATGTAAACATTACAGTTTCTCTAAATCTACAATATTGTCAGCTGTTGGGGTAAGGGGACAGGGCACCCAGTCCAGCTCAATGAGATGAAGTGGACTGGGTACATATAGTGTCCCTTTAACTACCATATGTAGATTCCTAGAATATAAAAAAACCAAAACCATACAATTCTTAATGGCAAAACCGAAAACAGAAAGTTAAAGAGAAAATAGGAACTGTTCAAGGAATGTGTTTTTTGATATACACTTATGATCTTGCACACTATGAGCTAAAGCAAAATAAGGTTAAAATGTTGCCACTATTTAAAGGACCACTATAGTGCCAGGAAAACAAACTAGTTTTCCTGGCACTATAGTATAATAGGTCCTCCCCCCCTCCCCCCCTCCCCCCCCCCACCCTCACGGCCCCCCTCCTGCCGGGCTGAAGGGGGAGAAAGGGGTTAAATTATTAACTCCTTCGGACGTCATCGGCTGAATGCGCATTCAGTCAGTCCATAGGAAAGCATTCTCAATGCTTTCCTATGGACGCTGGTGTCTTCTCACTGTGAAAATCACAGAGAGAAGCGCAGAAGCGCCTCTAGCGGACGTCAATGAGAGCCACTAGAGGCTGGATTAACCATATGTAAACATAACATTCTCTGAAACTGCTATGTTTATTGCAGGCAGGGTTAACCCTAGATGGACCTGGCACCCAGACCACTTCATTAAGCTGAAGTGGTCTGGGTGCCTATAGTGGTCCTTTAATTTGCTCATCATACCAGAAGAATAATGGAGAATCCTTTGTTGTAATCATGACGTGTAATTCTGAGCCATTAGCCAGAGACCCAGTCCCAGAGTTTATCAAAAATGAAGAAGTTGCCAGGTAGTCCAGCAAATGGGAATTATAATTGTATGGAGTCAAACATCCAAGAGGAGCCATCATGTCTTTTGGAATTACATTGTGTAAATCAATGCAAATGATCTATAATTTGCGTTGGATGTTTTATCCACATGATTCTTTCTTTATATTTACATTAAATATTTTGCAGATGACATCATAATCCAGGTACACATTGCAAATGAGAGAAAAAAAAAACACACTGGGGTTAATTTGACAATGCAAAACAGGTGGTATTCTGGTGCTAAATAACGAGTAATCAACTTAGAGACCAAGAGAACATCTCTCAACATGTACTATGCACACTTATTAGCAACCAACTTGTCCTACCAAATCTTCCCATTATGGATTAGTACAGAAATGTATTGCAAGCTGAGCCAACACACAAAGAGTTGACTCTTCTATTACTCTTATTTAAGATGCTAATTTTCCCAGGAAGCTGGCTTACTGGTGACATCTAGAATATACAAGAAAACAGAATCTATCTGTGAATGCAACAGTCCAAGAGCAATAAGGTATTACAAAGTGTAAGCCAATCGTGTCTATTCTTGTGTCTGTTTATAGTATTACATTTAAATTATTTGCTCTTCCAGATAGAATATATAAAACCTCAATTTGTTTGTTTACATTAGAGAAACACTCCAAACATCGTAATCACTGCAGTGAGCTTTAGTTGTTATATTGTCAGGAGTGTCTGAGCGAAGCTGGGCAGTGTAAGACTACCTTACTGGCTGAGACTGTCCGATTAAGGACCGTTGGTAGGAAGTCAAACCAATCTAAAACGGTTTGGCTAACGACAATGGGGGTGTTTGGGAACTCCTGCCTCCATAACCGCTACAGTGCACTGTAGTGGTTATGATGCTCTGATTGTTCCTTTAAGTGTTCTCTCTCCTATCCCTTTAACTATTATAGCAAGCAATATGAAAAGGTATTTGAAAACAATCTCAAAAAAGTGAGGTGTACCAATCTCAAAACAGTGAGACAAACCAATTTAGTTATGAAGCAGCCACCCGGAGAAGACACACAGAGCCATAGCCTCCACATTTTGTTATATTATTTCAATTATTTTAAATTCTTCAAGCTCTGACTCATGGTTCTGCAAGTTACTTACCTCACAGAACCATTGTATACAGAGAAAACTAGCAGTGGTGGTGGACCACGCTGAAGTTATACAAAGGGTCATGAAGAAAGTATATAATTACATACAGTTGATGGAAGAAAATTCTGTACAATAGGTCTCTTAAGAACAAAAAAGCAAAACATAATAGTGCAATGCAGTTAAGATAAAATATGCAGATAATATTAGCATTGCCAATGGCACACTCACACTTTCTAGAGCCAATATAGCTCTATTTCTGTAGGCACAGACGGTATAATCCCAGTCTAGGGATACAATGGTGAGATCCATATATATATAAACAGAGAGAACTCCAATGGTTGGGTGGAATAATCACCACCTATGGATATACTGAATGTCCAGGGAGCCACAATACAATTAAAATAAAATTCCAAGGACTGTATATTTAAAATAAAAAAAAAGTACTTTACCAATATATATATATATATATATATATAGTGATACAATTAGATAAAAAAAGTACCAGTCCACAATAGAATTGAGTAGTCTCTGGTTTCAGGTCCTCACTACTTTAGGTGCTCCACAAAACACTTCTCTATTTTAATTTTAAATATCCACCAGTCCGTGGAATTTTATTTTAATTTTAGATTGGCTTCCTGGACATCCAGTATATCTATAGGTGGGGATTATTCCACCCAAGCCTGATTATAACAGAGCACGTCCATGCTCTGGGTATTGTAAGTAGGAAGGTTTCCTTAATATTTCCAATATTACCTACTGTTTATATCTCCCAATATATACTCCTACCTGGACCAAGACTCCTGAATCTCACCATTGTATCCCTAGACGGGGATTATACCGTCCACGCCTACAGAAATAGAGCTATAATGGCTCTAGAAAGTGTTTGTGTTCTATTAGCATTGCTAATATCTGCATATATTAGCCAACTGTATTGCACTGTTATGTTTTTCTGTATAACTTCTAATTGTATCCATTAGCAATTCTCCACCCTTTTGCTCAGCCAACATGACATGGACATATACCTAAATGGATATTCCATCTTCCCAAGTCCCTTAGAACCCCTAAATCGGCTCTACAAGATGTAATAATGAATTTGCTAAACTCTCTGTAATAAGTTCTGACAGCTGCACAGGGATCAACTCATTTAACATTTGAAACATATCAACTACCCTTTTTCCAATATTTATGTAGATCTACTCTGCACTGGCGCAGATCCTTATCTTCAGATACTACTCCACTTCGCATGGTAGGCTTAGCCTATAAGCGGGGATCAAGCTACGCCCTACTTATTGTAAAGAATGGACATAATCTTAGACAAGTTCTCTGCTTGTGTCCTGTGTGACTAAAGCCCAAGTCTGACATATATGTGGCATGTGCACAATATTACTCCTTTTGTTCCTGGCCAACAACTGAACCCAGGGTAGATGGAATGTTCCTTTAACCCCCTAAGGACCAAACTTCTGGAATAAAAGGGAAGCATGACATGTCATGTGTCCTTAAGGGGTAAAATGAGGACTCAGACTTTGGTATACTCTTTTGTTTGCGCATAAGGCTGCCACTGCTGTTCTACTACTCTAGCGCTGTAGATGTTTATTGTATGAGTTTAGTTTAAATGGCTCTGCATATTCAATTCTCTTCTCCAATCGGCATTGTTTCTCAGTGTTAATATTATTCCCTAGTTCCACAAACCAGGGGATTAATGGGCAACATCACCTTAAAGGTAAAAAACTCAACAGAACCAATACAGATTAATTCTGATGTCTATAGCATGTCCCTGGAGGCCTTTCAATGTAGCACTGCTTTTTCAGAGAAAAGGCAGTGTTTACATTGCTGCCAAGTAACACCTCTAGTATCAGTCACTCAGACCGCCACTAGAGGAGCTTCATAGGTCAGTGCAAACTGTGTGCAACACCTACGTTCAGCTTTTCCACGCTCTGCATAGAGACGCTTAATGCTCCACATAGAGATGAACTGATTCAATACAATGCATTATTGTCACTTACCTGCATTGCCCAATAAAATAGGTTTGATAAAAAAAAGTCATGAGAACCAGCAATATACCTGGCAACCCTGTGAGTATTGTACAAGGAACAAGTCAATAAACCTTAATAATACATTATGATGAACTTCAAGATAAAAGGCACAAACTAAAAGAATGAACAAAGAAGACTGATCCATTCTTCAAGTTATTTTTATAAACTCTAAATTAGTGAGGTCACTGCTAAGGATAATTATAAGCATTTAAAAGAAATCCACTAAACAAACTGCACCTATTTACATGAATGCAGATAAAAGATCTTTTTTCAACACAATCATTTTCCATGTTGTAATTACAAAAAAAAAAAGCAAAACATGAGAAAGTTGAATAAGCGCTTGATAACTGGATATAATTTGCTCAGTTAAGAACATGGGGATCTTGCCAAATAAATCTGTGTTCGGCTCGCCATATTGACATGCATCATTATAAGTATATGATTATCCTTCACAGAGAATTATGATGAGTCACATTTTTAGCAACAAAAACATGGCATTTATACAGAAGCCTAACTCCAAAATCCACAGCACGTACAAAACTAGGCAAAGTAGAATATATTATTTATTGTCATTTATTGTCACTGTGCAGTAAAAAAAAAAAAAATCGATTAATACATGTATAATATTAGCAATACAAGAGAATTGTCTACCTAATTGGTCACTCAAAACCCAAAGCTTAATGGATGGTAGTATAGAGTTAAAAGTATTACATTACATTTTGCAGTTTAAATTACATTTCTCGGTTTATTATAATTAGTATTATGTTATTTTCAAGCCTCTAAGAGCTGAGATAAGCAAATCATTTTTTTCCGGTCACACTTTATGTTGTTGGTTTTGAACAAGTGGCTAGACTGGGCATCGGTCTATAAATGTAAAAGATTGTTTAGTATAGTAGATTGCAGCAGTTGTGCATATCACCTATGGGTGTCACAATAGGTGGTGCCACCAAATGTAGTTGAGAACGACAGAGCTAAAATCCAAGAAATGAATGATCCACCATCCGATACAAGAAGGAAGGAATAACTGCAGTGGTGGTGGATGTGGGAATACACAGTGACCATAACATCCAAAAAAGAAGGAAAATGAGAAGGTGGAAACATACCAAAGACTGAAAGTGGAGCTAAAAAATATGTGGAAAGTGAGGGCAGTAGAAATCCCAATTATGATAGGAGCACTCAGAGCTGTGACACCATAACCACAGTAAACCCCACAAACCGCCGCAGCTTGGTTGGGGTCTCGCCGTCCTCCACCCCCCCCCCCTGGACTCAAGACAGGGGTGGACTCTTCCAGTGGGTGGACTTCTCCTAGTCCAGAGAGCGTAGCAGGAACAGCTCTTATATATCTAGTGATTATACCCAGGAGTATTGTGATTATAGCAATCCCCAGAGTGAATATAGCTCTCCAATCCCCAAAACATGAGCCCAGACTTCATGAAGGAATAAATTAATCTCAGTTTAATTGGAGCCACACTTGGCCTTATGTGACAATCCCAATGCAAGGGGTACGCCAACATTGACCTGATGGTAGACAGATTTGCAACTTCACAGCCCAATAACAAAGTTACAAGGCACGACACTCCCACACACAGCACACAATCACTCCCCTCTGCCTGGGAGATAATTGGATTAGTAACTGTACTAATTCTAATCCAATTATCTCCAAGCACAAAAAAAAAATATATATTTTTTTTTTTTGTTTGTTTTTTAAAACACCCCAAAAGTACCCTAAAAACACATTCAATCCCACAAATATGATAGCATGATAGCCTGATCTGGGTGACCAACATATCAAAAAATCACCCAGATCAGTTCAGGGGTTCAGGCATTTCAGAAGTCTTATTTTTGACCGACTTGGCACATGGTCCTATGCCAAAACCAGTTCCAGGGAATCAGGGCTAGCGGTCGGTCTCTCTGTCATTGAGCTGAAGTGGTCTGTGTGCCTATAGTGGTCCTTTAATGCCAATCTGTATGCAGTGATCTATGGCCACCATGATTTGTTTTCTTCAAAGAGAGAGTAGGCAACAGTATTCATTCATATACAGTCAAAGTAATGTTGCTTATGACAACATTAGCTCCGGACAGGTGCTCCACAATGGTCATACAATGAATGCCAACTAGGTAGATCACTGGAACACCCCAACTGACCTTGTAATTTCTAGGCAAAAAAAGTGAGAGCAGCACTTCCTAGAATGCAGAATTGTTCACAAAGTGTTCCACAACTATTCTACTACAAGCAATAGCCTTTTGGGTATTACCCTCTTTATCATTTTTTTCTGCTTGGATTGTCTATTTGTCCTCCTGCAATAGCCACATAAGGCTGAGATGGCAGCAGCATGGAAGTTTTCTCTTGCTATTTTTTAGGTTCTATAAGTTCCTAACCTTTAACTTCACTGTGGCCACTGATCCTGTCATTTGGCTGGGCACAGTTTCCTACTCTCCCTCTTTCTGTACGGGCCTCTCATCTGAATCTATCCGTTTGCATAAGAATTAGAATAAGAACAACCAAAAAATACTTGTAGCATAACAAAATAAATTGAGGCACATTAAAGGAACAGTGTAGGCACCCAGACCACGCCAGCTCATTAAAATGGTCTGGGTGAAAACTCCCATCACCTTTACAAACTGCAATAATAACCTGCTAGGGTTAAGTCCTCCTGCTCGTCTAAATGACACTAGACGTCCTCACGCTATGCATTACCTTTAGATTAATACCATATAATAGTGTAAATAATTTGGAAATATTAGTGCAAAGACATTATAACCAAAGTGACAAAGTGCACTTGTGAAAAACACACTTTTCTTGTGTAATGTGCAAATATTAGCAAAAATTCATTTTTTATTCACTTAGGAGTAACCCACTTTGCTTGTGTCAATGTTCCAATTTGAATCTCGAGTTGAAAATGACAGTGTCTCGTAAACGGTGACACACATGGGAGTGGTTTTGTTTCAGAGCAGAAAACACTGGTCCAGTATGACCTATGCAATGGTGACCTCCTTCCAGTGGAAACGGCTGTCAAGTCAAAGCAAACCTCCAACATTGTAACTCTGTCTTTATTGGTTTGTAAGTTTGTATCACAGTCCCAAACAAGGTCCATGTGGGTGTAAACCCTTGCATGAGGACTTGCATAAAAGGCCAGTGTGGCTACCATTAAACCAGTCTTACTTTACCCTCAACACAGAGTATTGTCTCTTGTTATAGGGAACTGCTATATTATTATTTTATGATTATTATTTTATTATTTATATAGCGCCAACAAATTCTGTAGCACTGTACAATGGGATACAAGCTATACCAGCTATAATCCCTGCTCCTGGGATTACTAAACTGGGTATAATCACTAGCTCTTATAAGAGCTACACAGCCAGACCGGCTATACTCTCTGGAGGAGGAGAGGTCCATCCACTGGAAGCTGGATCCTTCTTTTATGTCTAGGGTGGGTGGAGGGCAGCGAGACCCACCAAGCTGTAGCGGCTAAGGTACTTATAGTGTCCAGTGCGGTGCTTATAGTACTCAAGGTGACTAGGAAGTAGCGATTGCCGGAGGCACCAAGTCGGGGTGCCAAGCTGTCCGTCACAGCAGTGTTTACATGAAAATGCCTGAAGGGAGCGATTATACTCACCAAAACAACTACATTAAGCTGTAGTTGTTCTGGTGACTATAGTGTCCCTTTAAGGGTGGTGGGAGTTGGCACCAAACCACTCCAATGGGCAGAAGTGGTCTGGGTGCCTGGAGTGTCCCTTTAAAATATAATATTATATAACATATATGTTATTCTTTATTTATTATTGAAGGTATTGCATCAACACTTGAAGCACTTTTTCACCAGAAATGTAATTATCAGAAGCCCATGCAGTAATCAACATGGGTCTCTATAATTAGATTAGAGCCAATTAGCAGACGTAGAGGGAAGAGGACTAGGCCAGCAATGGTAAGGACAGTAGGGGGAAGTTGGTTGGATTGAGTGGAGTCCCGCTAAAATGTGCTTGGGATGTTATATGTCTCAGTATGGCATTGCTCCTAACTTTCACTAATCCTCAAATCACTAATGCAAAAAAAAAAAAAAAAAAAAAAAAAAAAGCCTTACCACACACCCTTATACATACCCCTGGACACTAGACTTGATATAAGATCAAATAACTTAAAAGCAGTAGGAGTGCAAAAACAAAGAGAACAAAACATCTGGAAGTCAAATTGGACAAAAAAAATAATGATCATTGTAGGGGACTGTTCTTGAGCAGGGCGCAGGAAGAGAGCAGTCTAGAATTCGTAATTTAACCATTACATTTTTTGTTGGTTTGTATTTGTCAATTTGTTAACATTGGCTTGACCAAAAATATTTGACATAGCTGACACCTGGAATGCAGAGAAGTTTAAATATCTTCCCCGCTACCACACAACATTTGTTCAGTTCCTTGAAACATGCAAACTAGGCGATCAGTCTGAAAATGCTGTGAAAAAGCATTTGTCTTACCTGATTTTTCAGAGTTTTGCATATTTTGATGCACATTTTTGAATTATTTTTGATGTTATCATATCATCAACTGAAACAGAGTTTTTGATAAAATTTCACACAAGTTACCATCAAGAGTGTTTACTCATTAATCCAGCACTTGTGGAGAACTGATATAGGAACTATAAATGATATGGGTCAAACTAAATGATTTAGACATTCTCCAACTCTAAAAAGCTATTTTTTGGCTTGACTATTTTGACTTACAAAATATATAAATTCTACGATAAATTTTCCACAATGGCTATAAATAAAACCAAAGTAGTTGATATATAATTTCTTAAAAAGAGTTATGCACCACCCAAATATCAAGTTTGAAAAAGTAATCCAACATTATCCGGAAACAAAAACTTTGGATCGTTTTCTTACACAAACCGCTGTGCTTCAGCGGACAGCTAAAGCAGTTATAGATTCTTCATCTCCAAAGGAACTGCGATGGTATAAGGCATTCTGTGCAATTTGAACTTACAGTGAATCTAAATATAGGTGTTAAAGGCTGGCTGATGGTAAGCCCTTTTAAAGTAATACTGTGGATCCGACACACACGAGGGACTGATCCTACCTGAACCTGAAATTTGACAGTGGAAATAAATCCACTCCATGTTTGTGAGTGAAATTCCAATTTTTGCAGTATTACCGTACATTTTTAGAAATATACAGTTTTGCACTGTTTTTGTTGTTTTCTTATTTTTTTATTTATAGGTTGGATTGCCTAAAAATTTTAAGCATAGGCAACTATGCAAACATTGCACTGACTTTTTTTGCGCATGAGTGCTTTTAGAATTTTAATGTGTATTGTTGCCAGTACTTATATGGTTGTTGCACTTTATTCACTTATTTGAATTGTGACACTTTGCATTTTTTAGTGAGCACTCACACTTAAAGGGATACTGTAGGCACCTAGACCACTTCAGCTCATTGAGGTGGTCTGGGTGCTGTGTCCCTTTTGCACCTAGTGTCCCTAGTGCTGTGTCCCTTTTGCACCTAGTCTGTAGCTGTCTACCAGACAACCACTGTGGGCACTTCCGGAATCGTAACAGACTTTTGGTCCGTTATCTGATGCTGGACGTTCTCGCACTTTGCATGAGGACCTCCTGCATCCGATTTTTCACCATAGGAAAGCATTGGTTCAATACTTTCCTATGGGGAGGTCTAATTTGTGTGTGCCATTTGATTTCATAATTCCCGGGATTATTAAAAAACAAAACAAAAAAAAAAAAACATTGTGTCAGGTCTTAGCGTGCAGCGGAGACGTTGCTAAAAGACGGCAGAGGCAGAGCTAAATGACGACAGGGTGGGGCTAAAGCGCCCAGGAGACATGCCAGGTGCATGGATGTCGGGAACCAGGGACTTCTTCCTGTGCAGCAGACTCCAGGAGCTGCACTGCCTCCACTCCTCCCTTAATGGACAGAGGTAACTGTGTGTAACTGTAATTGACTTTGTGTGTGTGTGACAAACTGTGTGTGTGACAACCTGCCTCTGTGTGTCTGCGTGTGTGTGAAACTATCTGCCTGTGTCTCACTGTAACTGTGTGTGCATCACTGTCTGCTTGTGTGTGTGTGTGATTTTTCACACATGGCGCCTAAAGCCGGCCCTAGCTGTATCGATCCCAAAGTGCCTGCATGGACATCCCTGGTGATTCCTCCTGTCATGGAGGAAGCAATTTGTGGACCCCCGAGCCTGGCGGCTGTGAGCACATAAGAGGTGACGAGGGAGCTGTAATCCTCCTGCTCTGCTCCCTTGCGCGCCGTCTATTGATGCCGGGAGCCAGAATAGGACATCATAGTCCGTCTCCCTGCATCAGTAGACAGCCCGCGAGGGAACAGAGCAGGAAGATTACAGCTCCTTTGCCGCCTCTGATGTGCTCACCGCCAACAGTCTCACAGCAGCCCCACTGGAACCCAAAGGTAGGGAGGCTGGGTGAACAAATGAAAATAATAATATTAGTAATTTGTGAGTGTGTGTGAGAGAATGTGTGTGTGTCTGTCAGTGAATGTGTAGGTGTCTGTCACATCAGTAAGAGTCTGTGTTTATCATTGCATGTTTGTGTGCCTGTCAGTGTGTGTTTGCCAGTGAGTGTATCTGTGTCTGTGAGTGAATGTGTGGATGTCAAATCAGTGAGAGTCTGTGTCTGTCAGTGAAGGCATTGTGTTTGTCATTGAATGTGACTGTCAGTGTGTATATGCCAGTAGGTGTGTGTCTGTCAGTGAGGTTGACATGGATTCTTCAATCCATAGTGTAAATACGAGCTCAACGGACAGTGCGGCTACATCGAAGGTGTGACACATTACCTAGCTACCATTACCAGTTTGCAGAGGGATTGTCCCTGGCCCATCATATGCCCCCCCTAAATATGAATCCTAGAGGCGCCAATGTGTGTGTCCAAGAAGTCACTGTGCTAATTCTTTAGAAGTCTTTAGAAGGCAGGTGTTCAGAGAAATTGCTTCCTCAAGCGTTTAGCTCCCCTGAGCTAAGCAACCAGGAAGTAACAGGACATAACAGTACCAATTTTTTACTTTCTGTAAAAAAAAAAAAATACAAAAAAAAAATAAACAAGGGCACAAAGTTCACACATCAAGCAATTCTGTAAGCTAAACTGCTTTAGGCGTTTAGCATTTATTTAAAAGGTTACTCCAACCAGAACATACTGGCTTGGGTTAGAGTAACCCTTTATGCGCTGATCCCACGAGAGAGAGAGAGAGAGAGAGAGAGAGAGAGAGAGAGAGAGAGAGAGAGAGAGAGAGAGAGAGAGAGAGAGAGAGAGCTCACCCTGATCTTCCTCCACTGACATTACAGTGAGGGGAGGACATGGGTAGCACAGAGTGGGGGGCAATGTCACCATTGGCGGCCTGTTACCAGCATGCTTGTGAGGGCTGATGACAGATGTCAGATTTGCACACAATTCACATTAGCAAGCCTAGGACTCTTGTTCCATGTTGGCTAATAGAGCTACAATGAGGCTGTCAGAGGTGAAGCGACATCTCAGACAAACTCTGTTTAGTTAATAATAATAATGAAAGACAAGGTGCTATTTTATCATAAACCATTCAAATAGTAGAGGCAAAATTAAAATAAGATAACTCTTTCACAAAAGAAAATACGTTATGTCAATATACCACAAGATCAAAACTATGTTTGATCGATCAAATATTGTATTAAAAAAACATGAACAAAGCAAACACTATTAGGCCGTTAACCTTAAAAGTAATACAGAGTTGGTGTTGTGCCACCAGAAACATCTATTTGAGAAGGTCATACAGGTACAAGAGTATGGCTAATGCACGAGTGTTTATCTTTGTATTAAATATTTAAGTGGGAGATAGATGGATTTGAATTGAGATAATCAAGGTATACAGAATTTAGAGGAAACAAAATGTACAGGATATAAGAAAACTTACAGACTTTCATTAACCCCCTAAGGACCGGATTGTTTTGGCCATGTTGTACGTTAAGGACCAGGGCTGTTTTAACACTTTTGTGGTGTTTGTGTTTAGCTGTAATTTTTCTCTCTCTCTTTTACTGTTCCCATGCAAATTATATATATTTTTTTTTAGGACAAGAAGGGCTTTCTTTACATTCCATTATTGGAATCATGTCATATAATTTCCTTTAAAAAAATAAATAAATCTGGTGAAAAATTGAAAACAAACAAACATGTTTTTTGACTTTTACTTGAAAAATCTTTTACTCATCTACAAAAGCTAATGAAAAAAACAGCTAAATAGATTCAAAATGTTGTCCCGAGTTTCAAAAACACACAGTTTTTACATGCTTTTATTTGGTGCAATTTATGGGGCTATAAGTACAAGTAGGACATTGCTGTTTCAAAATATAAATTTTTAAAAAGTTTATCAATAGTGACATTGTAACACTATTATCCAGGGGCAGACTGAGCATATGGGCAAAATCGGTCATGGACTTCGGGGCCCGCCCACTGTGCAGGAAAGGAACAGCTGGCTGGGGAGTTAAACAATCTCCCCAGCCAGCCTGCAGTCAGTGAGGGGCCCACATAGTACTCCATGGGCCCCTGCTACAAAATGCTTCTCTTCTTTTTCGGCCCCTCTCCCCTTGTTCTGCCACACAGCCCCAGAAGGGCACACAGAGACAGCTAGCGGGGCCTTCCCAAAGACCCATTAGGCTGCCTCTCAGTGTGCATGAAAGATACACACTAGGAGAGCTGTCTGTCTACCCCCAGCAGCCCCTATATCCATCCATATCTACCTTCTACCCACTACAGCCCCTATATCCCTTTACCCTCAGCAGCACTTTTATTACCCTACCCACTACAGCCCCTCTACCTTCTACCCAGTACAGCCTCTCAATCCCTCTACCCCCAGCAGCACAAATATCCCCCTCCCCACTACAGCCCCTATATCCATGTATACAGCCCCTCTACATTCTACCCACAACAGCCCCTATATCCCTTTACCCCCAGCAGTCTCTATATCCCCCTACAGCCCAGTTACCTCCTACCCACTACAGTCCCTCTACCTTCTACCCCAGGCATCCCCTATATCCCCCTACCCACTACAGCCCCTCTACCTTCTACCCCCAGCATCCCCTATATCCCCTTACCCACTACAGCCCCTCTACCTTCTACCCCCTGCCCCCCCTATATCCCCCTACCGACTACAGCCCTTCTACCACAAGCAGCCCCTATATCCCCATACCCACTACAGCCCGTCTACACCCAGAAACCCCTATACCTTCTACCAACTACAGCGCCACTCGCTCCAGTAGCCCCTCTCTTCTACCCACTACAGCCAATATATCCCCTCTACCCCCAGCAGCCCCTCTAACACCTGCAGCTTCTACACCTACTACAACCCATTTACCCCCTATACCCACCACAGTCCCTAACCCCCCTACACCCACCACAGCACGAATACCTCCTGTAGTCCCACTACAGCCCCTATACCCAGTAGAGTCCCTATACTCCCTACAGCTCTTTTTACCCCTGCACACAATACTGCCCCTGTACCCCATGCAGCCCCTGCACTCACTACAGTCCCTATACCCCATGCACCAACTACAGCCCATATATTTGCTACAGTCCGTATACCCCATACACCTCCTATAGCCCCTATACCCACTACAGCCTCCATACAATATGCACCCACTACAGCCCTTATACCCCAGAAAATGACTAGAGCCGCTGCAACCCCTACACCCACCACAGCTCCTATACCTGCTGCACCCACCACACCCCCTATATCCCCTACAGCCCTATACCCGCTGCATCCACTACAACCCCTTACCCATTAAAGCTCCTAGGTCCACTACTGCCCTTTTCCCCTGCACCAACTACTGCCTCTATTGCTGTCTGCATCCACTACAACCGCTATCCCCCAGCAACAACCACAGTCCCTATCCTGCACCTGCAGCTACCACAACCCCTATCCTTCCCCTGTACCCACTATAGCTTCTATTACCCACTGCCCCCACTACAGCCCCTGTTTCACCCTTACCCCCACTACAGACGCTATAACCGCCTGCCCCCACTATAGCCTCTATACCCAACACAGCCTTTGCCCCCACTACAGCCCCTATAACCTGTGCTCCTATGCCCCCAGCACCCACTACAGCCTTCATCCCCCTGCCACCACTGCCACCCCATGTCCCCCGGCCAACAGAGCAGTCACATGGGCGCAATCGGTGTCCAAGTATCTCCCTGCTGGGGGACTGCCTGTGCTGTCAGGCAGTCTTCCCTGCTGATGGAAAATGAAAATATAAATAAAAATATGTTAGTAAAAAAAATTATATATGTATATATACATATATTATATCTACATATAATATGTATAAATATCTTGTATATATAATATCCTACTAAGTGTATTTTTATATTAATATATAAATATATTAATATAAAAATACACTTATAATTAAATTATCAGTTCTCAAAAAACACTCACATCTTCAAAATGCGCTTTATCACCTATATAAAAGGGCCACTATAGGCACTCAGACTACTTAATCTCAAAGAAGTAGACTGAGTGGGTGCAGTGGTCCTGTCCTTTAAGCTCTGCTGTTTTGTAGATACAGCAATGTTTTCTTGCAGGGTTAATACACCTCTAATGGGTACCTTCCAGACAACCACTAGAGGCGTTTCTGCTAGATAGCCAGATTAGCCTTGATTATTCAATCAAATAGATGTTCAGAGAGCATTTGAATGGTGCAGTGTGGCAATTTGACTGTACATGCGTAAGCTTTCCAATGCTTCCTAAGGGGAAACTCTGGGTAGGCTGAGGTCATCAACACTGATTATCTCATTCGAGGAGGTGAGGCCAGTGGCGGATCCAGGGGGGGGGGCGCAACGGGGCAATTGCCGCCCCCCCCGGCTAATGCAGGGCTGGCATTGCCCAAGTCCAAGTGGCAGCCCTGCAATGTGCCTGCGGAGCGGGGAGGGAGATCTCTGATCTCCCTCCCCGGTCCGCAGGCACATTGCTGACAGCCGGCAGGGGAGGGAGTGAGAGAGGACCCGGGAGCTCTTTCCTCCGGGTCCTCCTCTCGCGAGATTTAGAGCGTTGCCGCGGTAACCACGGCAACACTCCAAATCTTGCGAGAGTGAACTGTAGCTGGGCTAGAGTTCACCTCACCACCACCGGACCACCAGGGAATCCCACTGGGACCACCAGGGAATGAAATATGTCCCCCCTCCTCATCAATAAAGTTAAGAAGGGAGGGGGGACATAATTATATTAATTTTAATTACATTTAAAAAAAAAAGCCTCCCTACCCTCCTTACCCCCCATACACACACTACCACACACTGCCCCCATACATACACTACAAACACTGCCCCCCATACACACACTACAAACACTGCCCCCCATACACACACTACAAACACTGGCCCCCATACACACACTACAAACACTGGCCCCCATACACACACTACAAACACTGGCCCCCATACACACACTACAAACACTGGCCCCCATACACACAATACAAACACTGGCCCCCATACACACACTACAAACACTGGCCCCCATACACACACTACACACATTGCCCCACAAACACTGCCCCCATACACACACTACACACACTGCCCCACAAACACTGCCTCCATACACACACTGCCTCCATACACACACTGCCCCCATACACACACTGCCCCCATACACACACTGCCCCCATACACACACTGCCCCCATACACACACTGCCCCACAAACACTGCTCCATACACACACTGCCCCCATACACACACTGCCCCCATACACACACTGCCCCCATACACACACTGCCCCCATACACACACTGCCCCCATACACACACTACACACACTGCCCCACAAACACTGCCCCCATACACACACTACACACACCGCCCCAAACACACACACTGCAACTCTCACACACACACACACTGCCCCCCTCACGCACTCGCACTTCACCCCTCACACACTGCGCCTTTCACACACACTTCACCCCTAACACATACCACTGCTCCTATGCCCAATATCCCAGCAGACCCCAGGTAAGTTGTCAAACTGTTCTTAAACGGTTTCACTACTTACTCTGGTATGGGATCCTGGCACTACTGGCGCCATAACTACTACACTGAGCTGTAGTGGTTATTGTGCCTAGATTATTTATTTAAATAATCTACAAGTGCCCCTCCCGAGATCAAGTTCTGGATCCGCCACTGGGTGAGGCAACATCGAGAGCAATGTGAAACAGGATTTAAGGTAGGCAACATGCTTTTTTTTTTAACCCTTGCAGGGGGAACTGAACATCTAAAAAGTGAGGAGAGCATATAAGCGTTAGGAGCATATGTGTCTACTCATAATGCTATAGTGTTCTTTTAATAACATTTAGCATAGTAATCATAAATGCACAGATGAATTAACAAAAATAATTATTCACTACACTCCTTATGTAGTGACAAATATTAAACTTAAAATTATGGGCAAATATACCAGATTAGGAAACATTCTATAGAAATGCAAATTGTCTGGGGTTATTTTGGAAGGTTTAGAGCCAAACACTTAAATGACCACTCTAGTGCCAGGAAAGCATACTCTTTTCCCTGGCACTAGAGTGCCCTGAGGGTGCCCCCACCCTCAGGGACCCCCTCCCGCCCGGCTCTGGAAAGGGGAAAAGGGGTAAAACTTACCTTTTTCCAGCGCTGGGCGGGGAGCTGTCCTCCTCCTCTCCGCCTCCGTTCCTCCCCGTTTGCTGAATGCGCACGCGCGGCAAGAGCTGCGCGCGCATTCAGCCGGTCACATAGGAAAGCATTTATAATGCTTTCCTATGGACGCTTGCGTGCTCTCACTGTGATTTTCACAGTGAGAATCACGCAAGCGCCTCTAGCGGCTGTCAGTGAGACAGCCGCTAGAGGCTTTGGGGGAAGGCTTAACTAATTGATAAACATAGCAGTTTCTCTGAAACTGCTATGTTTATAAAACAATTAGTTAACCCTAGCTGGACCTGGCACCCAGACCACTTCATTAAGCTGAAGTGGTCTGGGTGCCTAGAGTGGTCCTTTAAGAAGTCATTTTAATATATAAAATATAGCATTTTTAAGAAGTAACTTATTTCAGAATGCAATATATTATAATAGACAAAAAGAGAAAAGAGGTTGCTTATCACTTGTGTGCCTAGTAGAAAGGTTTCTATGAAACTGCAATGTTTTACATAGCAGGGTTAAGGGGACTTTGACACTGCACCCAGAACACTTCAATGATCTGGGTGCCTTTAGTGTTCCTTTAATCCATGCCTTATACAGACAAAATGGCTTATCATTTGGGAATTATTCCGTGCAATATACTTTGCCTTCATGTGGCCACTTTTACCACAAATTTCTGTAAAAATTACATTTTTATATATAGTGATTTAGAAAAAAGTTTGGTTGTTTATTTTAATTATCTAAATAAAACTATAGCATATTGTATTAAACAGATTTAATTTAAGATTTTAGTCTGTTTTACTAGCTGAACTGAAATCCTGACTCCATTTGGGTTTGGAAGTGTAAATCCATGTTTTAATTACCTTTCAGAAAGGGCTTTGTGAGCATTTATGCAAAGGAGTAACAATTTTCCCATAGAGTTAAACAGGAGAATTTCTATTCACTTGTCACATTTAATCTAATCACTATTCATGGAATTAATAATTGGAAGGCAAAGCACTGGAAAAGGAAAAGAGAGCTAATGGTCTGTTCAACTATCAGTTTATTCTTTGTTGGTTTAATTCCCTGCCATACGGATAGTTTTATAATTGCACATTTATTTATTGAACTTTTGTTATTGTACTGTACGGTTTTGTTTTTTTGCTTTCCGCTCTGATTTCCAAATTTGATTATAATATACTGTACAAATTGGCGTGGGATCCCTTGCCCTTTCCAATCTGACACAGGCTTTAACTTTAGAAGTGTGACTCAGAAGGTCTCAGTTTGCATGTATCCTGGGACAGGTCTGACCAGGTGTCTGTATAGCCATATACTAATAAAGCAACAGGAAATCTTGGTGACCAGGTACTTAACTGCCCATCACTCAACATATGTTATTAAATCATAGTGATATGCAGTGTAAAAAAAAAAAAAGTGCATTTCTTCAACTTCCTAAATAGCTAAGATAGCTATAACCATAAGTGGTTGGCACTTCTTGCAGCTGCCTGCTAAATTGCAAACACGTCCAGCAGGTGGAGTGATATGGTAGCACTCTCTTAATTGTAACGAAATATGTGACTGTGTTGATGTATATGTCTGTGTTTATGCTAGTGTTGTCTGTAAGTGACTATTTAGGTTTGTATGCATGCAATTGTGTACAATATATAGATATAGATATAGATATATATATAGAGAGAGAGAGAGAGAGACACACACACACACAAAATAGGGGCATGATCTTTGCATGACCTAGAGCAGTCAAAAACCTAAACATGTCACTCGCTCATAGCCAGGTGTCAACTACAAAGGCTGATCAACACTGATAAGGAATTTCCTTCATAAAAATTACCAGATTACAGAGGTATTGTGAGGTAACAAGGACATAAAAGTGTTGTGTAAATGTGCTTTTTGTTTGTTTGTTTTAAAAGGGATACTCTAGTCCACTAGGTTGCTGAAGTGCTTCACTGGTTAAATGCCCTTGCAGGCGTGTTTTATAGCAGTGCCGATTTCAAGAGGTATTGGCACTTTTATAAATTCCAGTAGAAACACCCCCTACAAAACTTGTTTTGAAGGATAGCTCAAAGCAGAGCAAGTACCTTTCAAACAAATGTATTAGTTTCAATGCTTCTCTAGCAGAAGCATTATTGATATGTCCTAATGATTCCCTATGACAAGCATTTAATTTAACACAAGTCATCAGTAATAATGATTTCACAGAAGGCGCATCTTAGCCGCAGTAAGGTAACTATCCTGGTGCGTAAATTTAATATTTTTTTTAAATACCAACAGTGTAAAAAATTAAAGTCTTAAATGAATACTCCGCATTCACTAGGGTGGGGATGGATGTACAGTCACTTTCAGAGTAATGACAGTTCATGTAAAGGAGAAACGAAAATTCCTCACAACGAGTAAAAGACCTTTGACCCTCTATATTTAATATTAATGACAAACATTTGACACTTACCAATTCTGCCACCCAGTGTCTGCCTGCAGTGTTGCCATCAGTCAACCTGTTGCAAGTGCAGATATCCATTCATATAATGCACGCTATCACAATTGCAGAGGCAGATAGGAGGGGAGAACCCCAGATAGGAGGAGACAGAGTTATGGGTGGGAGAGTAGAAGCCATGAAGTGGGCAATTAATAATGATTAATTGGTCCTTTAAAAGGACACTATAGTCACCAGAAATACTACAGCTTATTGTATTTGTTCTGGTAAGTAGAATCATTTACTTCATACTATTAACTTTCTCTGCCATCACATACAAATTCCTCTGCTACCCGTTGTGCCATTTCCCCATTTTAACATTTAGAATGTAAGCTCATGGGTAGGGCCCTCTACCTGTTGTATCGGTCTGTTCTTATTGTATTGTCTTTTTCCCAATTGTACAGCGCTGTGGAATATTTTGTCGCTTTATGAATACATATACACATATATATACACACATATATACACACACACACACACACATATATATATACATATATATATATATATATATCTTGAGTCTTTTCTCAGTAAACACTGTCTTTTCAGAGCAAATGCAGTATTTACATTATAGCCTAGGGCAAACTCCACTAGCCATTCTCAGATGGCTGCTAGAGGTCCTTCCTGTGACAGTGCTGCACAGTGAGCACTGCCCCTCAGTGTCTACACCCTCTGCATGCAGACACTGAACTTTCCTCATAGAGATGCATTGATTTAATGCATTTCTATGAGGAGATGCTGATTGGCAAGGCTTATGTTTGGCTTGTGCTGGCTCTGCCCCTGATCTGCCTCCTTGACAGTTTCAGCCAATCCTATGGGAAAACATTGTGATTGGTTCACAGAATCACTTCTGATCAAGTCAGCTGTAAGCAAGCAGATCAGGGGCAGATGCAGCAGCTGCAGACTTGAATACAAGTAAGATTTTAGTATATTTAGGTAAGAAAAGTGGGGCCGGGGGGCTAGATGGTGGTTTTAACTATAGGGTCAGGAATACATGTTTATAATATATAACAGCAGAGGAGCAATATAGAGTACAACAAATAGAAAATGGTCTGCAGGGGGGGAATACAATTTATTTACATATAGCTGTTCTCTAAACAATCTGTTAATTGCATAGATCAATTATATTAACAACCCTTCAGTAAATATCATCATACTGTTAGTGCCGGCATATTTACATCCATAAACTGTTCCGGAGTCTAAAATGTTTTACCCTCCAGTGCAGAATACCAGCTATAAATATATTCTGATCTATACATTTGATGTCAGTAAGGCTACCACTCTGAACACATCAAAAGTTATCTACTTCAGACAGCAGGCCTCTCATCCACTTTTCTGTTGATGACATGCCCACTTCAAACACTCTGCAGACATTACTACAGAATAAGTGAAGTATGAACTCCACTATAACAATATTGATTGCAATTTATACGATTTCTACAGCTGTTAAAACCTTTCATGTCCATTATATTTGCTTGTAACGGTTTTAGTTAGTAGGATGCAAACAGAATAAAGAGGAAATGTTCCAGTTATTCATACTAGGGTAGTCTTCGAATATTTAAAAATGAATGTATGTATGTATGTATGTATGTATGTATGTATGTATGTATGTATGTATGTAATCTTGATACTCCCGCACTCAATTTGCCGGTCTTGTACCTGCCTCGGTGCTGCCTCAGCCGTATAATATACACATAAGAAAGGAGTGCACTCCAGAGGACTTCTTTGAAAAAATATATTTCTTTTATTCACATCTGTGTGAAGATACAGTCAAGTCGACGTTTCAGTCCCCGAAGGACTTTTTTCAAGACAGTGAGAAGCGGGAAACGTGAAGATTTAAATATGGTGAAGCTAAGCTCTGATTGGAGAGTAAGATTGCGTGAAAAAAAAGTTAGTGATGTCATAAGTGAAATGTCAAAGTCCAGAGAGCATCATCCCTGAAAGAATTTAACCCCATAGAGTGTAAATCTAATAGAGAAAGTGATAACAGCATAAATAGCCGAGCTGGAGATAATCCACAACCCAAAAAATTAAAAAACAAGGATATGAATAATGAAGGATCGGGACGTCACCCAATATACATGTCTACTAAATGTCTACTGTAGAGTACAGAAAAAATATATATAACACAACTAGAACTGGGGAGATCGGATCCTATGGAGTAATTAGAGTTACAAAGTTTCAAAAGGAGAATAGACAGTATCAAATTCTAATGATCCATAACTTTAAATACAAGTAGCAAAATTACTGAAATAGAGAATACATATTAAAGATATACCGTATTTATCGGCGTATAACACGCACTTTTTTTCCCCTGAAAATAGGGGAAAAATCGTTCGTGCGTGTTATACGCCGATATCCCATAATTACTTACCTGTCCTGAAGCGTGGGCCGGCTTCACAGCTTGCACCGCGGTACAGGAACTTTAATTTCATGTTCCGGTTTCCGGCGGGACTGAAAGGAAGTGTGCACAATAGTTCCTGTACCGCGGTGCAAGCTGTGAAGCCGGCCCACGCTTCAGGACAGGTAAGTAATTATGGGAGGGGAAGTACACTATGGGAGGGGAGGGGGAAGTACACTATGGGAGGGGAGGGGGGGGGGAGTACACGATGGGGGGGGGGGGGAAGTACACTATGGGAGGGGGAGGTACACTATGGGGGGGGAAGTACACTATGGGAGGGGAGGGGGGGAAGTACACGAGGGGAGGGGAGGGGAGGGGAGGGGGGAAGTACACTATGGGAGGGGGGAGGTACACTATGGGGGGGGGGAAGTACACTATGGGAGGGGAGGGGGGAAGTACACGAGGGGAGGGGAGGGGAGGGGGGAAGTACACTATGGGAGGGGAGGGGAGGGGAGGGGAGGGGGGAAGTACACTATGGGAGGGGGGGAGAATGGGAGGGGAGGGGGAGAATACTATGGGAGAGGAGGGGGGGAGAATACTATCGGAGAGGAGGGGGGGAGAATACTATGGGAGGGGAGGGGAGAATACTATGGGAGGGGAGGGGAGGGGAGAATACTATGGGAGGGGAGGGGTGGGGAGAATACTATGGGGGGGGGGGACACTATGGGATGAGGGGGGGAACACTATGGGATGAGGGGGGGGGGAATACTATGGGATGAGGGGGGGGGGAATACTATGGGAGGGGGGAAATTTCCTGGAATTTTTCTAAAAATGAGGTGCGTGTTATACGCCGGTGCGTGTTATACGCCGATAAATACGGTACTTGAAACTAAAAATAAACATAAGATTAAATATGTAATCTATCATTATCTTTTCGGGATAAAGCAATTCAGAGGATTTATCTCGTTCAATCCTCCTGGATAAACTGTTCCCAGTGTAAAGATCCAGAAGGCTTCCCTTTGGAGAAGCAAATTGTCTCTGTCACCACCCCGCAAAGGGATCGGGACATGTTCAATGCCCATAAATTTGAAGGTTGGCAATGTGTGTCCCATTTCAAGGAAGTGTCTCGCTATGGGGGTCGATGCAATACCACTGGAGAGTGCCACTCTAATGGTCGATCTGTGTCCCCTCATTCGTTGTCTTAAGTCATTCGATGTTTTGCCAATGTACATAAGGCCGCAGGGGCATACAATACGATAGACCACATGTGTTGTATGTATGTATGTATGTATGTATGTATATATATTCTATATATACATACATACATATATATTCTATATATACATACACACACGACTAACGTATGAAGTGGGTGTACACAGTTACGTGCATGCAAAGAAATATTAAAAGAAAAGCTGTTTAAATTACCAATTTACAAAATTAACCATATTTAAAGTGAGACTATAGTCACCAGAAGAATTACAGATTAATGTATTTGTTCTGGTGAGTACAATCATTCCCTTTAGGCTTTTATTTTTTTATTTTTATTTTTTATTCTTTATTTTTGAGTGCAGGTAGATTGGTACATACACGCCAGTAATGCCACAACAGCAATTACCAGCCATTCTTGGTTAACAGAGATGGCACTGAGTGAGACTGCACATTTTTATATTAAGTAAGCTTAACTTTGAGTAAAAACGTTATTGAGAGAAAAAAGATAAATGAAGAAATAAAATGATAATACAAACATATAATAACATCAGCCCCACAATTCTAAGGACAATGACATGTCTATGAATCTATAGCCGGGGTGTACACCTTTGGGTTTGCTGGCATAGCCGACTAGCTGAAATTTTGCAATTTAAGAGGGGTATGTCTAGTGTTAAGGAGGTTATTGCAAGTCGTCCTGGCTAGAAATAAGCTGTGTACCTGGCTAAGCAGATGGTTAGTTACAAGTTATTTCTCGCGGTTTTTCCCTTTTTAAACTAAAAAAAAAATACATAAAAAAATGAGCCTAAGTGTTGCTATGTGACAAAGGGGTGTCCTGGTGTGTGTCGGACTAACGATGGGGTCGGAAGCGTAAAGTATAGGCTACAACATATGTGTGACATAATCTAATGTAACCTCATATGGTCAGGAGGTCATTTCTGGCAGAGGGCTCTCCAAGGGGGTCAGTGTCCCGGTTTCAAGTGGTGGCTGCCTTATACGTGTCCACGTTGGGCCTTCGCGGATCAAATGGGACCGTGCCAGCCGGGTCCCAGGTGTGCGTTGTGTCCTGTTTATGAGAGCGTCCTGTGAGAGGCCTAGAGTCTCCAGGATGGCCTGAGCTTCTTCTATGTCTTGGATGGGTATGAGGTGCTGCCTTGTAGGACCGCCAGGACGTGGGGTCCTTTCCATCTGTAGCGAATGTCTCTTTCGCGAAGGAGTGTCGTGAAGGGCTGCAGGGTTTTGCCCCATGCCGGGGACAAGTCCGCATAGAAGGTGAGGACTGAGTATTCAAAGTTATATGGAGCTTTTCCCTTGAGCTCTCCCATTATCTTAGCTTTGTTGTGTTCCGTTTGGAGGCGCACTATCGATCACGTGGGGCCATGGCAGGTGCTTTTGTTGGTTTCAGGAACCGAAACATGCGCTCGATTACCACCGCTTTCGCCTGCTTGGGGGTCAGTATCGTTGCTAGAAGCCTCCTCACAAAGTGTGGTAGTTCCGCATCAGGTACTGTATCTGCAACCCCTCTTATCTTGAGATTGCTGCTGCGCCTAAAGTTTTCCAGCGCAGCAAACCGCCGTTCAGTGGCTAGTTGCTGGTGCTGGAGCGTTGCAATTTTGTTGTGTAGGTGAGTGACTTGTTCCTTTACATTATGTGAGTCGCTTTCCAGGATTCCCATGCGGCCGGTCAGGCCTTGCAGGTCCTTGCGGAATGTTGCCATGTCCGCTTGGAGGTCCTTCCGTAGCCCTGCCAGCAATTCCTGTATGTCGGCCTTAGTGACCGGTGCTGAATCCGGTTTGGAGGTTGTTGGTGCTGATTTAGAGTTCAGTTCCCGCGGTGTAGGCAGGTGGAGGTCTCCCGGCTCCAGAGTTTGGTCGTCTGAGAAGTCTGAGCTCTCTCCCATGTAAGCGGCCATTTTGGGTAGCGAGTCTCCACGTGCCTGCCGCCATAGGTCGCTTATACTCATGCCCTGTTTCGGCTTGTCCGGCCTTTGTTTTTTGGTTTTTCGACCCATATTATCGTCCGGAACCTGGGGGTCCAGGGGGGTCTAATTGCTTGGGATCTGTGTTGCTAAAAGCTTGGTTATTATGCATTTGTGCACGAAGCTCGGCAGGCTTGTGACCATTCAGTTCTATAGCTTGGCTCCGCGCTCCGCCCCCCCCCCCCACCCCCTTTAGGCTTTTTAATGTAAACACTGTCTTTTCAGACTAGAAAAATTCTGTAGTTTAGCTGTGTTTCCAATTCGGCTACTTTGGGCTTGAATTTGAAATTAATTTCTGCTGATAATTTGTTATCTATTACCACCACTGTGTGTTTGCTAAAAACATTATCCAAGTCCAAGCAGTGTATATATGTTGAAATTGTGTTCTCTAATATGAACAATTTGTGTCTCCCAATCCCAGCATTGGGTGTGTGTGTGTCTTCCAATCCCAACACTTAGTGTAGTATGCCTGTGCATGCTTCAACAGACACACACAAACAGGCGCATTCACAGAACACTGCTTGCAAATCCATGATGACTGGTGCAAGCTGCTAGAGGTAAAGATACATCTTGGCAAATAAAGTTCTCTCTCTGTATTAACAGCATTTCAAGAAAAGAACTGCACATACACAGTCCTTGCACCATGATACATCAATAAGCAGTAGTGGTTATGGTGCTTCAACTATGCCTTTTAGGTATGAGGAAAGAACAGCATATCTATACGAAATATGTACCACCTCCTTCCCATCTCTGAAATGGGTTAAATAATCAAAAGTTTAACTCTGTGACCAACAAAGATTTAACAGCCAAAAGAGTCAATTTTAGTATGATAATTTCCCAGAATGCACTGCTCACCCGTGACTGGTGCATCGATGTCCAAGAGGTTTTTTTCCAGGCGAAGAATAGATGCTCCCTCTGTTATTATTCGAAGAGAAACGCTTTCCTCGAGCCTCCCCTCTTTCATAAGATGAGCTTTGAGGACATCTACCCGGGGTTTGCCATCATTGTCAAACACCTCTTTCGCAGTAAGCCGATGGCTTGGAGGAAATGGTACAGCTGAGGAGAACAGAAAAATAAGTTTCATTAATAAAGCCCATAGATTTTTGACATTTTAGGCAAGTAAATAAAATGTTATATTTGTATTTCCCACATATGATAAAAGCTTAATCTGTTTGAAGTAGTCTAGGTCTACACCAGGGGTAGATCCCCATATGTTTTAAAACTACCTGCCCAACACTATTCTTTCCATAATAACAACTATATAATGCTTCATATTTTACACATGTTCTGTAACCCAGAAGCTTAGTGAAATAATATGCATGCTTGCCATTATTAGAAGGTATGAAAGTGGAAAAAGGGGACAGTGGTATTTTGCTGATTATGTCTGCTGTCCCTGGAAGCAGCCACGTAGAACCCCCACCTAAGACAATAAGACTTTTGGGAGGTATGCTAAAACGATGCAACAGAAGGAACAAGGATTAACTCACAACTCAACAAATCGAGCCAAGCAGTGGTCTCCTAAAGGACAATTTAATCTACACAAGCATATCATTTACCATCAGTTATAATTACCCTGCATTCTAGCACAGCTCTTTCTCCCATTATGCCATCCCATGAAATAATTTGTCATTCTGTTATGTGGTCAGGTAGTATGTAAGCATGGACTACGCAAACACAAAGAACTCATGTTTAGGTCATAGGTATATATGTTTATTGAATATATTATCACATATCATGTTTATGCAGTATATGAATAGGTGCAGTCTATGTACTGGATTACCTAATTTGGCCAATTCATTTAAGGATCATACTGCTATTGCTTATTTGGTTACAGGAGAGGGTGGCCAAAAGCTGGCAAGGCTTCATGCCTCAGCCCTGGGCTACAGCAGTCTAGCAGTGATTTATATATGTACATAATGACAATTTAAATTCAGATCCTGTTATACCACAGGATACCTACTGTTCGGTAACATAAAATGCCATTAATTAATTGCATAATTATATTGATGTTAGGCTAACTCATATGAATAGAAATGGAAAATTATTTCCAGCGTGGTTGATAAAAGCCAGTAATTGTACAAGCATCATTACAGTTCAGCTCAGCAAACTAATCTCGCTAAGTCTCCCATGCATTACATGCCCTCATATTATTGGAGATGTATGAGATCATGTCACTTTTGTTTAAAACCCAGCTTTAGGAAGCTGACCTCACTGGTAATTGAACGGTCAATTATATACCTAATCTAAAATATCCTAAAGAATGTTACCATTGGCTGGTCTTATGATTTCAGAAGTAATGAAGGTATACCTCACACACAAAAAAATTTAAATTCCTAATGAGATGAGATCTTTCTTCTAAAATTTTGGAAAACACCATAAAAGAACGCACTCAGACATAACCATTTCCAGCAACTGTGAGAATGTATGGATTTCTAGAAACATATTTCTTTAAAATCACATTTTATTAACACAACTAATCTACATACATACAAATCTACTACCTGCTACTTTTACCATTGTGACAGCCACTAGAGGCATGCTAACCCTGCAATGGAAACATTTTTACTGCAGAACAGCAATGTGTTCACTGGCTGGGGTAAAACAGGGGCAGGCACCAATATCAATAACAAAATCTCACTGAAATGAAGTGGCCTGTGAAAATCTCACTTAAATGAAGTTTCCCTTTAATGTGCGATATAAATAATTCACTAGCAGTTAATTGCATTAAATCAAGATTATTTGAGTAAAGTTTTATAAATTCTGAGCTTCCTAATGGCTACACATGCACCCGAAACACTATTGTTTATAAAAAAAAAAATGTTCAATTGACTGTTTTTTCCCAAGTGCTTAACAGATAAATGCTTCCGTTCTGAGTAAGAATAGTAGTTTTTTTGTTGTCGTTTTAAATTGGCATTTAATTTGAGATCAGTTCTTAAAATAACTATATTTTTAACATCCTTCATTACAATCTTTTGCATCTCTTTAACTCAATAATATGGCTCACATAAAAAAAAATGTTAAGTTTAATTTCTGAAAACAACAAACTGCAGTGAATAAAAACCATATAACACAATTTTGTAAATATTAGTTGAGTTGGCTATTGCACAGATTGGTAATTTTAGCCTAAATTAGTGGTTTTCAATACACTACTGTGGCAAAAGTAACCTCGCCACTTGTACTTGGAGGGGCCTGTTTGTCAGCCTCCTGCCCACAGACTGTGGGCCATGCAGGGAAACGTGTAAAAGACTACCGAACTTGACCGACTGTTAGCACTGATTTCCCTGGAACTGTTTTGGGCATAGGACCATGTGCACGGTTGGTCAAAACTATGATTTCCAGGAAATTCCTGAACCAATCTGGGTGATTTTTTAATATGTTGTTCACCCAAATCTAGGCTATCAGGGGATGCAACTTTTATGCGTTTTTAAAGGTACTTTTTGGGGTTTCATAAAAATTGTATATTTTTCTGTGCTTGGAGATAATTGGGTTAGATTAGTACAATCCCTGATTCAATTATCTCCCAAGCACCGAGGAGAGATTCTATTGTTTGTGTATAGGAGTGCCTCACTGTATGACTGTTTTTATTGGTTTATTCACTTTGTGTCCCTGTGCCCAACAAGGTCCACCTTAGTGTCACCCTTGTTGGGAAACTTGCATGAAAGGCCAGTGTGCCTCCATTCAAATTCTGTTCCTGCTTACCCTCAACATAGAGACTCATCTCATGTGTGGAGGAAACAGCTGTATCTATCCTGGGGATTGCTATATCACTATACTCCCCAGGAATTATAATCACTAGCTCTTATAAGAGCTGTTCCTGCTACGCTCTCTGGGAGTAGGAGAGGTCTGCCCAGGGCCGGACTTGCCCACCGGGATACCGGGAAATTTCCCGGTGGGCCGTCGGCACCTGGGGCCGGGCAGATAGCTGGGTGGGCTAATGGCCGTAGGCAGGGAGAGTGGTAATGGCGGCCGCGGGGGAGAGCTGCCTGTGCTCCCCCGCCCTCGCGCACTACTTAATGAGACCGGGGCCGGAATATGACGTCATATTCCGGCCCCGGTCTCATTAAACTGAGTGCTGGGGAGCAGACAGCTCTCCCCTGCGGCCGCCATTAGCCCACCCAGCAAAACATGGGTTTTGCCAAACTTAGGCAGCATGTGCCCCAAGCCCAAGGTCCCAACAAGATGAGCAAGGTGGAGACCCTGAGATCAGCTGTTCCTAACACTACACTGCTGGGGACAGCCAAGAGGTTAGTACACCTGACTTCCTTTTCCTTCATTGTACATTGGGAATCTTCAGTGATTAAACCTGTCAGTGTCTTCTAGTGACTCCTTAAACATCATTGCCAACTTTGCCAAGGGCAGTTTGTGGTAAGCACACACACACACACACACACAAGCACCCTGACATACAGAGAAACACTCAAAGAGATATACACATGCTAATACACACACAAACTCCCTGACAGACAGACACACACACAAACTCCCTGACAGACACACACACACACACACAAACAGCAAGACTCAAAGAGATACACACATGCTAATACACACACAAGCACCCCGACACACACACACACACACCTATACAAACATACTAATAGACACACACACACTGAAAAAATCTCACAGACATACACATATTCCTCTCCATTTTCCTGTGGGTCCGACTCCTGAAGCAGCTACATTGGCTGTAGTTCCCCCCCTGATATGTGGGACAGGATGTTTAGTTTTCCTGGGACTGTCCCAGCAAATTCAGGACTGTTGTCAACTATGCTTATGGCTGGGATAATGCACAATAGAGTGTGTTTGATTGTCTAGAGCTGTACTACAGTACTATTAACATCTTATCAATGATATTACAATATTTTTTTATTATTCAATGTACTCATTTATTGTCAGGTTTTAGACTTTATCACAAAGTTTATATTCATTTGCCATCAAATAATAGCAGATGTGAACGTCGATTTCCTGCAGCACATTTTACTAATCCAGTCTGGTTTTATTTTTCTTACTTTCAAAATATGTAAATGGACTTTGGTAATGTAGTCATGCTGGGTACTTCTTTATATTCATCAATGACACGTTAACATCTAAATGCAAAGAACTCTGCACCATATACTACTTTATTTTAATAGTGGGACTTTGTGTATACATAGGGATACGTGTTCTTTTAACTAGATAAGCTACCCCAAAATGACACAAAATGAGCACTACAGAACTAATGGGAGGGGAAGGGAGGGCTGTTTGGACATCCGTTAGGGCAATGGGTATTCAACCTTCAGCACTTTAAATGTTAAGGACTACATCTCCCATAATGCTTTTACTGCCATAATGCTGACAAAGCAACAGGTGACACAGGAAGCACCTCTAGTGATCGTCTGAGTAACTGTCACTAGAGGTGTCACTAGGAAGTGTCACTAGGAAGCACCTCTAGTGATCGTCTGAGTAACTGTCACTAGAGGTGTCACTAGTAAGCACTGACTTCTCTGAAAAGTCAGTGTTTACATTGAAAAGCCTGCAGGGACAGGCTATAGACACCAGAACCACTACATTAAGCGTGTGTGTGCGCCTGCTAGTGAGTGAGCTTATGTATATCAGTGAGATTGTTTGTCTATGAGGCTGTGTATCAATGAGCTTGTGTGTGTCAGTGAGATTGTCTGTGTCTGCATGTGAGTATGCTTACTGTATAATTAAACATTTTACTCTGAAAGGACCATTATTATATATATATATATATATATATATATATATATATATATATATATATATATATATATATATAAAGAGATGCACTCCAAGGACTTGGTAGATGAAAAAAGGGGTAGTTTATTCCAATAGGTATAGCATTAAAAAATAGCCTGGCTTGCACCCAGGCTAGATTTAACTATACACATGAAAGGGTGAGTGCCAAGAAACACTGTTTGTAGATATATATAGTAACGGTACCCCAAGCATAAAAACCCAGGCACAGCTACTGTAGACACCAATCCACCGAACCGGAGAAGCATACGAATGCTCTCAAACATACGAATGCTGTAAACAGTCGGATAGGAAAAACCATACGAAAGGTTTACACTCCTAGCAGTCAAACTGGAACAGCATACAATAAATCCCCCCAAGAATGAGACAAGGCTCCATTTTGAGGGTCAAGCAGGAACAGACAGAGCTGTGGGTTTATTGTTCTTATATACACATTCTAACACATTAGTACCACCCACAGGGTTTTGGAAAACAACCAATAAACATGTACAATACACTCAGACACTCCCACACAAATTCCTCCCCTCTGCCTGTGAAACAATTACCTTACACAATGGGTAATGTAATTATCACAGGCAGAGAAATACAGTTTTTCAACATTATTCATAACTTTAACCCCTTAAGGACCGAACTTCTGGAATAAAAGGGTATCATGACATGTCACACATGTCATGTGTCCTTAAGGGGTTAAAAGTATGCATCACATTCACATAATCAGCATACTCCAAATACAAACATATGTCAAAATCATCCAAATTGGTCCATTGGTTCAAAAGATAGTTCGAAGTCCTTTGTGACCAAATGAAGCATGGCTTTTCTGCCCAAAACCAGTTCCACAGAGTCTTCTATCCTGGAGATAATTGAGACGTAATCCAGTTATCTCCAAGGACAGAGGCAAAACTCCATTAGCCACATGGTAGCAAAATACAGTAAAATACAATAAAATACACAAGGTTACATTTATTACATAAAATACAGACATGCAACATAGCCCCAGATAGCTTAGGTCTGAGCGCATATTATTACTGAATGGCGCTCAGACCACACACATACAGTTCAATTGCCAAGGAGCCAAAGTCTTTTATTACACAAATAGGCTCCATGGCATTGCTATCTGGGTTAAATGAGTTCATCTACCGAACGCCAGGGCAGAAATACATGAATACACCTTTCTGACCTTTCTGCATAGGAAAATAAAGTATTTAAATGCCGGTTCATAGTCAAAAGGCAGCAGGCAGGCAACCAGGCTCCTCCAATGCACAGTGGCGAGATTGGTCTTGTCACGTATATATTACTCAATCATCTGGGGTGGCAAGACATAGCCTTACATATTACATGCGACAATATATGGCACAATGATTTATGGGGCTGGCATAGATTTTTTTTTTTTCCAGGGCTGCCTTGTATTCCCAGTCCGGCCGTGGGTCTGCCCACTGGAAGCTGGATCCGGGTCTTGGGTCCAGGGTGGGTGAAGGATGGCGAGAACCCGGCGCAGCTGTATCGCTGGAAGTGGGGTCTGCAGTGCTTATGGTGTCTAGTGGAGTGCTCGGATTCCTCAGTGAGCACTAGGAGCATCGACTGACGGAGGCACCCGGCTGGAGTGCCAGGCGGTCCGTCACAACTACATTTCAATATTTAGTGATCAGGCTTATTTTGTTAGATTTTTTTCCTTTCTGAACTGAAACAATGCCCATAAATAAGACAGACCAAAATCAACAAAAGGAAAAGGATAATTTTACAAGAAGAGAGACCATCTCGCCAAGACTTGTATAACATTTCTTAAAAAAAAGGAACAATAGCAGTATAAGACCCACACAAGTTCAATTCTGTTAAGGGCATGGAGTACAGGGATATCAGATACACTGCTTTTACCTGTGGTACACCTAAGAGGTATACATTTCTAGTTATTTATTTATTTAAAACATGGAAGGGTTAAGCAAGAAGTATGATGACACTACTTGCAGAACAGAGGTTAGACAGTACTAGGGGAGTTAAAATTATTCTTCTATTGACCTAATTAGATCTCTCACTGTGTGTGCCTACCTAGCTACATTTAAGAGTATGTGCGCTTTTAACTTACATGTGTTATACAGGGCATTCACATGCAGACACACTTTGGTAATTCCACCGTGGGCACAAATTCCAAAAGAAAATCATGTTTCCACAACTATTCTCGAATTCCCAGCTTGATATGCAAATGAGCACATACGTGCATAGACATCATGCTGCATTTATTGAAGAACCCTTAGCTATGTAATAGTGTTTTAAACGCACCTTTTTTAGACAAAAGCATCATGGGTTTTGATGCAAAACAAGCAGTAACCTGCATGTGGCTGATACAAGACAGTAACTTTTTTATTTTCTTCAAATTTTTTTTTTTTTTTTTTTTTATTGTGTTTTGTCGAAGATGAAAGCTTCTATGTGTGCCTGTTTTTAATAAAGATGTTGAAAAAAATATAGTAGTGATGGAAAAAAATTGCACGATAAAACTACAATTCACAATTAAAATGAGAATGATGCACACAATTCTAGCAATTACTGCAATAAGACATGATATAACCACACAAATATATGCTAGAGAAAGACGTTTGCACAAAACCTAAATATAACATATTTATAAAGTACAGTTTAGTTTAAATATTTTTTTTTATTTAGCTATATTCTTTATAGGGACACTCCGGGCATCTTGAAGTTGAAGTTTTACTTACAGAGTGCAGTCTGGCAGGGGCGCCGCTGATTGGCGGAGAGCGATCAGCTAATGCTCTCTGTTAATTAATGACTCCCTATTCACTAAACTGGTTTGGAAAGAAATGTACATCAGATGAACGCTCTCTGCCAATCAGCGGCGCCTCTGCCCGGTGGCACTCCATGCTTCCTGCAAGTAAAAAATCAGAAGCCGGATGCTGCCAGGGGAAGAGTGGACATCTTCAAGAATGGTTTAACTCCTTAAGAATGGTTTAACTCCTTCTGGCACCATAACAGCTTCATTTAGATTAAGTTGTTTTGGTGCCTGGAGTGTCTCTTTAAAGAGACACTGTAGTCACCAAAACAACTTTAACTTAATGATGCAGTTTAACTGCTCAATTATCTGCCATTTAGGAGTTAAATCGCTTTTGTAACTGTTTTACTGCTCTAATCACACCTCCCCTGTCTGTGACAAACATCCTGTAGATAAAAAACAAAATGGTTTTATTTTGAATCAGATATTAACTTACTTTAAATGTTTGTTTTTTCCTGTTCTGTAAATTGAACGTTAATTACATACAGGAGGTTCCTGCAGGGTCGAGCAAACTATTAACAGAGCAGGAGGTAAGAAATTATAAATTAGACAGAATTTGCAATAAAGGAAGGTCAAGCTTTAGATGACTCTTTACAGGAAGTTTTTAGAAGGCTGTGTATGTCACATGCAGGGAGGTGCGCCTAGGGCTGCATAAACAAAGTTATTTAACTCCTAAATGACAGAAAATTGAACAGTGAGACTGCAGGAGCATGATCTATACTCAAAAACTGCTTGATTAAGTTAAAGTTGTTTTTGTGACGGTAGTGTCCCTTTAACTAGTTCATCTCAAAAGTGGGGACACCAAGCATCATAATGTCAATGACTTTTACTTTAATTTGCTCTAGTTTTCCATTTATGTAGTTAAAGGACCACTATAGTGCCAGGAAAACACACTTTTTCCTGGCACTATAGTGCCCTGAGGGTGCCCCCCCCACCCCCCCCACCCTCCCCACCCTCAGGGCCCCCCTCCCACCTGGCTCTGGGGGGAGGAAGGGGTTAAACTTTCCTCTTTCTCCAGCGCCGGGCGGGGAACTCTCCTCCTCCTCTCCTCCTCTTTGGCTGAATGCGCATGCGCGGCAAGAGCCGCACGCGCATTCAGCCAGTCTCATAGGAAAACATTCACAATGCTTTCCTATGGACGCTGGCGTCTTCTCACTGTGAAAATCACAGTGAGAAACGCGGAAGCCCTCTAGCGGCTGTCAATGAGACAGCCACTAGAGGCTGGATTAACCCTATTATAAACATAGCAGTTTCTCTGAAACTGCTATATTTATAGAAAAAAGGGTTAAACCTAGCTGAACCAGGCACCCAGACCACCTCATTAAGCTGAAGTGGTCTGGGTGCCTATAGTGGTCCTTTAACCAATGCTTTTTTTTGTTTTGTTTTGGTTTTTTTTTGTTAAAAAGTAACCATTGCTATGCAAGCACTGCACTTTAGTGAGTATAAGGTAATGATGCACAATTCATGCTTAGCAGGGTGCTACAGTGTTTACACAAAACACAATCAGGCATTTGCAGGGCGTTTCCTGAACAAGTGATCCTGTTTTATGTATTTTTAGAGGTGATCTATTTTTAATCATGGAAGTAAGTGGGTTGGCAAAATGAAACAACAAAAGGAAAAAAATAAACACTGGAAAAATACCAGCCTTTACAGTTTAAGCATTACGGCATTTAAACAGATTATCCTTTCCAATAACCCTTTTTCTATCTACTGTCACACCCAAGTAGGTATATTTTTTTTATGTTGGGAGTGGTTCTTTAATCCTGCTCAAGTCTTCACTTGCTCACGTCATTACAGTCCATCTAGAGTTGTAACAATTTACAGTGATCGTGTCCATAGACCACCAATGGTGCACAGCTAATTCCTGCCAACTGGAATGTAAACAATGTCACGGAATACAGGGAAAGCAGAACGTATAAGACTATCATAGATGTTAGTTTGTTACTGCTACATTTGTTGTTTTGTTACAAAATATGGACAATCTACATGAGATCATATAATAAAAATACTAGACTGTGCAAAGAAAAATGATGACTTTTGTGGAAGGAATAAAAAAAAAAAAAAGCTTCAGTGAACAAAATTAAAATTCTAGAGCAAAACACAAGAAAACAGCCGGATCTGTCATATAGTGTTAAAAATAGTGATTTAAATATTTTAAATATTCCTCAACTGGAGCAGGCAAGGTATTGTAAGAAAAGAGGAAGCTGTACTGCACAGAGGGTCAGGGGTTCTGATGAGTATTTCAGATTGATGTTTTAACAGCACGAAAACACTATTACTTATGAATCATGTATCATTCGTGCTGTGGGTTAGTCTTTGGCATTCACTGTCGGCATTTACAAAATAATTATAAAACTGGAGCTCAGCCATCTTTGTCAGAAGGGGCCATCAACATGTTGCTTGCTTGATATACTCTTTATTATTTACATTCAATGTCCGTGGATGGTACATTATTTACTGCATTGAGATCCAAAGAAAAAAAGAGAATCTTTTTAGCCTCTTAATATCTTAATAGCCTTAAACGGTAGTGAATAATGGATGCAGTAATGGTTATGATGCAAGACGTTTGTAGGAGGATCCATCTATATACAGTGGCAGAACTACCGCGGTCGCAGGGCTATGGGGGGCCCAGATAGAGATCGGCTCTGGGAGGGTCCAGTTAGAGATAGATATCTATCTATATCTATCTATCTCTAACTGGACCCTCCACAGCTATCACTCAGCCCCTCTGCTATGACTTGGTGAATGCGGAAGTGAATATCCACACTAATCTTTGGGAAACAATGATAAGCTGAGTGTGCTGGGCTTGTACTCTAAGCCTATCTTTACCATGCAAAGTTGGACAGGCTAATACACAAACAAATGATAGGCAAGCTATTGTTTAACAGCAGATTACATGACATGCACATGCAGGGCCAGATTTCTCTTTAGGGTGAGAAAGCATCAGCCTACTGGCACACCAAACAAGGATGCCTCTTTGACTACAATTAACTTTTTATTTTCTAGGATATCTCTGGCATTTACTTGCCCACCTTGAGTCCAGTAAAATAACTGCTGCAAATAATGAGGAAGCCACAACTGGGCAGCAGTGCTTGCACAGTGAGTAAATGTCTGTGCCAACAGGTGCCTGCCTTTAAATCCGTGACTGGGCTCGTGTAAAATGCCATGGGAGCAAGTTAATCATCTGTCTAGGACTTGTATGCACTATGCAAAACCTTAGGAAGATGAATAAATATTCTGGTATAGCACATGCCTAAAAAACTGCTATCCAATAGTATGCTTTCAAAAAGCGATTGGCAGCAACTGTGATTATACAATTCTATCCCAATCTATCATTTCACCTTTTTCCCCCCTACAACATTATTATGCATCTAGGTATGAAGATAAATTACCTGTGGATCAAACTAGGAAGAGTGTTTGGCAAAAGTATTATCCAGAGCATGCTATTATGATAATTGATTTATATAGCAACCGCATATATTCTGCAGTGCTGTACAACTGGAGAAAAGTACAGTACAAAAGGAACAGAGGAGCAGAGATCTCACATTTACAGACTTTTCATCAATAGCTCAGAAGATTAAACTCTGTTGGAAATTATGCAGAGTTGAGATCAAAAGCATCAGCACACGAGTTTGGGGTCCGGTCATGCCAACCCAGGTTTGCTCGCTTAGTGCAAGCAGGTCATTAGCCACATTTTCAGTGTGCAAACTGCAAAAAAGGCATTCAGCCCATATCTACAGCACTGTTCTGTGAGTGAGATGCACTAGAGAAGCTGGCCAGCACGATGGAAGTATATCTCGTGTGAATTTAAACCAGACATGCCCCATTTTTGAGGAGTTGAAGGCGATGGCGATGGGCCAGGGAGCTATAAAAGACATTTGAAGCACATGTAAATGCAAGATGTAAAGTGATTGAGAGGGCAATTGGGAACGATGTTAAGCACTTGGAGGGTAATGCCATAAAATAATCTTAAAACTACGTGAGTGTGATAAGGGGGCCGGTGTGAAATTGTGCTCAATGATAATGGATGATTTTATATTTTTCATTTTGCTGGAGGGTGGCCTCTAAATAAATATTAATGAAAGGATGATAACCAGATGAATTTGTGTACTCCTGGTACGGGCAGGGGACCAAGGAAGGTTGGTATTGTAAACATTTGTAGTATAAAATATAATAAATAGTTTAGCAAATGGATGATATTGCCAAAAAAAATGTATATCTGAACATACAATAAATTATTCTATAAAATCTATGTACTGAAAACAGCACACATACATATATAGCTATAGCCACACAAGGCCTAAATAAAAAGTAGAATAAAACTTTTAGGTCTTCAAAGCTTCAATCAATTCCTCAAAATAGAGTGGTTTTCTTTTAGTCTTTATTTTTTTATTTGTATGCTATTGGATGGATTGCCGTAAGGAAGGCCCATTGTATTATTATCTGTATCACCTGAAAAAACCCCAGCTCTGAATTACTTTCTGTATGCTACAGCTAGCATGGAGCAGTTAGAACGAAATTCATTATTTATCAGTATCAAATTGGAGGCTACCAGACAGAAATACACAATAATACCGGGACAAATTATAGCAACATGTCAAGGTTTAGCCTTAAATTACAAGCTGTAGTAACCACTGAACAATCAAGTGACAAGCAAAATAGATGAGATCCATTTGCTAATTATACAACCCATTGTGCTCCAGATGGGGCTAGCAAGAAACACAGCCCTTTGGCACAAGACGTGTCAATAAATTACTCCTTACAGCCCTAAAATATTTGCATAATAAAAAGAAACCGTGTATAATGCCATAGTGTGTCTATACAAAATAAATTACTCTGAGCTGTTCAATCAGCATGTTCAGCTGGGGAAAAAACTATCTGCACAGACCAGATATCGATAAAGAAAAACAAAATAACAAAAAAGAAAAATAATCGCAGCAGAGTTATAGTTCACCTATAATGGTATGTCAAAAGAAAAACACACCAATTTTAAGGACACCAAAAATATTATATTTTATGGTTTATAGTTTGTGCACAAATCCCATTAGGTTGCACTGAACAAATCAAATGCCTGCTTATTGATGGACAAATTAATTGATCTGTTTAGCAAATCACAAACGGATAGTTTTGTTTGTCCAGCGATAAGCAGGCATTGGATTCGTTCAGCCCAGCTGAAGTTAGGAGTATTATCAAGTGATTAATACAAGCGGATGCAGATTTTATACAACATCTAATATTCAAAACTACTGGTGATCTTAAAGAGGTGTGACAAACTTTATTTCCTCTGTATAATAAACAGTTAAATCAAAAATACGATTAAATTTGCTGAATGGTTTTCTTGTTCCACAAACACACACGTCCAATGCTGGCAAGTACAATACGTGAAACATTGATTTACCACTCCAGCTACTACAGGAGAAAAATGGATCCCCTACTAGTTTACAAGCCCCCTGCTGTGACTGGCCAATCAATTCCTATTACACGTACACACTGAGATTGTCGCCAGTGCACCAACATCACAGGATGATGACATAGGTCACCGAATTCCTATGTTCCTCTCGGAAGAGTGAGACACACTTGATATAGGGGTAATGATAGTAAAAGTAGCATAGTTGCTCTGTTAGATGCCTATGCTGCCATCATAGCCCTTAAAAGAAAGAAATGACAGGGTAGGGAAATCTGTTTTATAAATAGGGGTTTCTTCTAGATTAGCTAGCAATGTATAAATTAAATTAAACTTCATTTAATTTTTGTGTTGTACCACCATGGCAGGTAGACTTTATGCTTCTTGCAAAGTCTATGGTGAAATAATGTCCCTTATCATTGGAGACAGCTTAATATTAAAGTGTAGAGCTCCGCAAAAGCAAAAATAGAACAAAAGTCACCAAACATTCACACAAGTCTACTAACTCAATACCAATGACCGTAAAGGGAACTATAATTCATCTGTTCATCCAAATATTAAAACAGCGTGAACCACACAGTTCAACACCTTGTCTGTGAAAGAGCCCAAGTAGTTGAATGCATACATGGTTGCAAAATAAAGTGATCACAAACAAGAACTCAAAAAAACTGAACAGTGCAACTCTTATCAGTTTAGGCATTCATTTAATCCATCCTGCATAATTAATGGAATAGCAACCAAGTGCTAAACTACATGTCCAATAAACCATTGCTACAATGAGAGCCTTCACATAGGCTGGGACATTTCTTAGTGAAAATCACTGCAGATGCTGTATAGCCTGAGTAGTTGCAGCAAATGCAGAAACTTTAAAGGAAAGTGTCTTTAAAAGGTTTGCATATTTTGCATTAAACAACAATCTTCTTACTAACCTGGAGTGTTCCTTTAAATAGAACAACTTGACCATAGCAATACGGAATCATATCATGATATAGTTAAAAGAAACAATTTGTATTCCTAGAATTCTTTAACATATTGGTGAATATGTGTGCCGTGGGGAGTTTCCAGAGCGTCTAAATATTATATATATATATATATATATATATATATATATATATATATATATCTCAACCCACAGCTGATTCACGAATAGGAGACAGCTAGGCTTTTAAAATCTGTTTTAATTCAGCAATAACCGTGCACAAAATGTCATGACCTCCAAAATATAAACTAAGCTAACCAACAGCATTCAGCTTTTAATTCTAACAGAGACTGTCAACCCCATTCTTCCCACTGGGATTAGTGGAGGAAATCATGATTTACTTCACAGCCAGAGGATGTCAAATTTTGAGTAGCAGTTCACATTCAAAGTTGCCAAATCATTTCTAGCTGCAGACTCGTTAAAACTCATTAAAATTCCAGCTACTGGGCAGACTAGATGGGCCGAATGGTTCTTATCTGCCGTCACATTCTATGTTTCTATGTTGAAAGGCAATAACTGCAAAACACTATATGCTCGATTATATACATTTTTTCAATGTAAATTTTGAAGGATAATTAAAACATTTGAAAAAAAATTTGTTAAAGGAAAAGCTATAGAATAATACATGATTAGTTTATGTATTATTTTGATTTGTTTTAGCGATCTACAATATGTACAATAAAAACTAATAAAGTAAAAGGGAAACTAAATATTTACTCTTATTCCATAATACAGAGATTCCACCTTTTTAAATCAAATTTCATTGTAATTTCAATATCATTTAACAGTTGATCACTTTATATTGTATTCATATGTAGGACGGCACACAGAAAAGAGATTAAGCTTATCAAAATAGGTGTGCACATGTGGCATGCCCAGACACACTCTAATGCAGGGCTCAGTTTGTGCATTCAGACAGAGAAGGTTTAAAATGCCAAAGGGCCCTGTGTTGGTTACCAATCTGGGTCTCCCCATTCTTCACATAGGAATGAATAATTTCCATCAAATGGTGGCTGCTTATTATTTTATCATTTATATAGCGCCAGCAAATTCCGTCATCTTCATAATGTTTATCACTTAAACTTTTTAACTTTATTTTTACAGTTTGTGTACTGAAGTATAATTGCCGATTTAAAATATAGTTGCCAATTTAAAAAAATAAAAAAAGTCTTGCTATTTTCATTTAGTTAGTAATAAAATACGCTGTGTATGTGAAGCTCAAGTATTCTACACTTCCCCAGAACTGTCTGCCATCATGGGCATTACATGATCAATATGGGTGAATGGTTTTTTTCATTGCTGGAGTTTTATTCCAAATGGAACCGTGATGGAGCCACACCTAACTGCTGTAACAATGAATCAAGTAAAATACATCCTATACAGACATTAAATTCCAGCTAATATTCTGCAATTTAATGCATTTAAGATTTCCTAGTGTGTTTTATTCACTACATCCTCTGCATTTTCTTAAATTCCCGTGAGTCAGCCAGCAGCGATGTTAATGCATAAGATCTCTCCCACTCACCCAAGAATGTGTTACTATATGCACATTACAGTCCTCCTTCCTGCCAGTTCCCACTGAATTGAAAACCAGCCTCGGCTTCCCCAATATAATCAATAGTGTTCCATCTCTCCAGCATGGCTGTAATATACAATAATCTGAACAGATTCATGCGAACACTTGACAAAAAAGGCAGAATGCTATGCAGTGTTGAATTTTGAATTCAGATGCACAGCAGCGTGTCGCTAGAAGTGTACTTGGTGATACAGCCTCAGGTAGCAGAGACTCTCATCCCAAAAGCACTGAAAGAACATGTTTGTCTAGCAAACAAATGCACCTACATTATTAATGAATAGAATGAATAGAGGCAGAGGGAAATCACTCTCCTTTGTTGTTCAGTGCTAGTGTTTGGTTTTTATCCAAGAACGGAGGTGACAATTTAAACTCAACTATCAGTAAGTGGGGAACCCTACCATACAGTGATAATTTGCCTTTGATGTTGCAATCACATACGGTTTCTATACCATTGAAATAACCTTATCCTGTGTTATAAGGTGCTTTTTATATGTCTGACTGGCAGAAGACGTTTATTTGGAGAAGAAAAAAAATAAAATCTAACAATCTAACTCAGACTGTGTCTGCATTACCAGCCAATTCAAAACACTGCATTACATCTCCCATGCAGAGAGGAATGCTGGGAGCTTATCAGCCCACCCGTGTATATGGCAGGATGTGAATGTGTATATGATTTCATCATTTATTTACTCATTAACAGTTTTAACATTGTTATGTAAATTGTTATAGCTAAGCCCAGAAAAAAAACTAAAAAGGGAACTGTAAATTTTTTCCCTTTCTTTTCAACCCCATTACACTATATGGACAAAAGTATTGGGACACCCCTCTTAATTATTGAATCTAGGTGTTTCAATCAGACCCAAGCACTTAGTCATACAGTCTGCATTTACAAACATTTGTGAAAAAAATGGGTCCTTCTGAAGAGTTTAGTTAAATCAATCATGGTACTGTGATAGGATGCCACTTTTGCAATAAGCCAGTTCTAGAAACGTCATCCCTGCTAGGTATTCCACAGTAAACTGTACGTGGTATTGCTGGAAAGTGGAAGAGTTTAGGAACAGCAGCAACTCAGCCACGATCTGGAAGGTCAAAAAGCGGGGTCACAAAGTGCATATTCCATAATTGAAGAGTTCTAGACGTCCACTATCAGCACAAAAACTCTGCATTGGAAGTTTCATGGAATGGTATTACATTACAGCGCAGCTGTATGCAAGACTCACATCACCAAATACAATGCCAAGCGTCAAATTGAGTGGTATAAAGCATGCCACCACTGGACTCTGGAGCATTGGGAACATGTCCTGTGGCATGTCGAATTGCTCTTTTCAGTTTAGCTGTCTGATGGGCGAGTCTGGGTTTGGCAGATGCTTGGAGAACATTACCTTCCTGACTGCACTGCACCAACTGTAAAATTAGGTGGTGGAGAGATAATGGAATAACGGGGGGGGGGGGGGGAAAGGGTGATAAAACATCAATCCAATTGTCCCCCAAAACAAGGACAGAAGGTGCCTGTAGTAAGTGTGTTAAAAAAATGATAAGCTTTCAGTCATGTCTACAAATGCTCGCAGTTTAGGGAATAAGATCCATGAACTTGTGGCAATAATGGCAACTGATAGTTTCGATTTAGTCGCTGTTACTGAGACATGGTATAATGAGAAAAATGACTGGGACATAGCAATACCAGGGTACTCTTTATATAGAAAAGACAGGGAAGGCAGGAAAGTGGGAGGGGTGGCCCTGTATGTGAAGGATAGCATAAAATCTAGCCTAATAAAAGTTAATGAGGTGCAAGTCGTTGAGGAGCCAACTCGTAAAGAGGCCATACTAGATTTAGTGTTAACAAATAGAGATTTGGTATCCAATATTACTGTAGGTGAAAGTTTTGGGATCCAGTGATCATCAGTCAGTGTGGTTTAATATAAGAACAGTGACTGAGTCACACCACACAAAAACAAAAGTTTTAGACTTTAGAAAAACAGACTTTTCTAAAATTAGAATATGTGTAAAGGAGTCATTATCAGTCTGGAGCAATTTAAATGGAGTCCAAGAGAAATGGGAAATATTTAAAAGTTGCACTACTAAAGGCAACAGAAAATTGCATTAGGCTTGTCAGTAAAAGCAAAAAATTCAAGAAACCACTGTGGTACTCCGCAGATGTGGCCAAATTAGTAAAAAGGTTAGCATTTAGTAATTATAAAAAAAAAAACAGAGTGAGGAAGACAGAATGATCTATAAGATTAGGGAGAAAGAGGCTAAGCAAGTTATAAGAGCTTCCAAACCACACACAGAAGAGAAAATAGCACAGTCAGTAAAAAAAGGGGGACAAAACTTTTTTTAGATACATAAATGAGAAAAGAAAAGTAAAACAAGGATTAGTTAGATTAAAAACAAAAGAAGGAAGGTATGTAGAAGAGGATAAAGGTCTAGCTGACTGCCTCAATGAATATTTTTGTTCGGTATTTACAGATGAAAATGAAGGAAAGGGACCTCAGTTAAGAAAAAGGATAAATGAGTCATATATTACACATGAGTTTACAGAGGAAGAGGTTCTATTTCAACTGTCGAAAGTAAAGACAAGTAAGTCAATGGGACCTGATGGAATACACCCAGAGTTATTAAAAGAGCTTAGTGGTGTACTAGCAAAACCATTAACAGATTTATTTAACAAATCATTGATAACAGGAGTAGTCCCAGAAGATTGGAAGTTGGCGAATGTTGTGCCCATTCACAAGAAAGGTAATAGGGAGGAGTCGGGCAACTATAGGCCAGTAACCCTTACTTCAGTAGTGGGGAAAGTGATGGAAACCATGTTAAAGGATAGGATTGTTGAACATCTAAAAACACATGGATTTCAAGATCAGAAACAACATGGGTTGTTACAGGAGATCATGCCAAACTAATCTTATTGATTTTTTTGATTGGGTAACTAAAATTATAGATCAGGGTGGTGCAGTAGACATTGCTTACCTAGATTTCAGTAAGGCTTTTGACACTGTTGCTCATAGAAGGCTGATCAATAAACTGCAATCTTTAAGTTTGGTAAGGCAGTGGATGAGTGACAGGCAACAGAGGGTTGTAGTCAATGGAGTATATTCGAAGCTTGGGCTTGTCACCAGTGGGGTACCTCAGGGATCTGTACTTGGATATTAGGCAAACAATGTAATAGAGCAGAAGGAAATGCTAGCAGAATGCTTGGTTGTATAGGGAGAGGTATTAGCAGTAGAAAGAGGAAGTGCTCCTGCCATTAAACAGAACACTGGTGAGACCTCACTTGGAGCATTGTATGCAGTACTGGAGACCGTATCTTCAGAAGCATATTGATACCTTAGAGAGAGTTCAGAGAAGGGCTATTAAACGGGTTCATGGATTGCAGGATAAAACTTACCAGGAAAGGTTAAAGGATCTTAACATGTATAGCTTAGAGGAAAGACGAGACAGGGGGGATATGATAGAAACATTTAAATACATAAAGGGAATCAACACAGTAAAGGAGGAGACTATATTTAAAAAGAAAAAGTACCACAACAAGAGGACATAGTCTTAAATTAGAGGGACAATGGTTTAAAAATAATATCAGAAATAATTACTTTACTGAGAGAGTAGTGGATGCATGGAATAGCCTTCCAGCTGATGTGGTAGAGGTTAACACAGTAAAGGAGTTTAAGCATGCGTGGGATAGGCATAAGGCTATCCTAACTATAAGATAAGGCCAGGGACTAATGAAAGTATTTAGAAAATTGGGCAGACTAGATGGGCCGAATGGTTCTTATCTGCCGTCACATTCTATGTTTCTATGGTATGGGGCTGTTTTTCGGCTGTTGGGCTAGGCCCCTTACTTCCAGTGAAGTGGAGTTTTAATGCTTCAGCATACCAAGACATTTTGGACAATTCTATGCTTCTAACTTTGTGGTAACAGTTTGGGGAATGCCCTTTTCTATTCCAGCATGACTGTGTCCTGGTGCACAAAGCAAGGTCCATAAAGAAATGGTTGGATGAGTTTGGTGTGGAAGAACTTGACTGGCCAACACCATTGAACACCTTTGGGATGAACAGGAACAGAGATTGTGAGCCTGGTCTTGTTTCCTAGTTCTTGGGCACACGTACCTTTTATATCTAAAGAATAACAGTAACAGAAATCAAACGGGCAATGGTCAACTTACTGTATCCTATAATGCTCTGCTTCAGATCCCCATGAACAAGTGCTGATCGGGTTTTACATTTACTGAAATAAATCAGTGAAGAGCCCTTGAATGAGAAAAGAATACAGAGTTTTCTCATAGGATGGAGGACAGTGTAGGAGGTGGCTTTCAGCTATGCATGTATTCACTGGGGGTATATCTTTTTATCAACTGCAGCCATTGCAAGCCCTCCCCTTTTTTCCCCAGAAGAAACTTTCAGCTTTTTCACAGGGAAATAGCCAATTCTAATAGAAATCTGCACTTTTATATAATGGTCATTATGGGATGCTCTTCATCCATAAAGCACTTCAGCAAGCTTTAGGAGTCTGGAGTGGTTTTATGGCTGTGAAGTGGTCCTTTAATGCAGGATGAAATACTATTTTATTAACCAGAATGAATCATTTAAAAAAAAAAAAAAAAGTTTATACATGCAGCTGATTTAGACAACACTTAAGAATAGCTGTTAGAACAATTCCAAGTCCAACTGACATTGGATATATATCTGTTTTAAACCTGCTACTGCACATTTGATTGGTGTGGTATCAGCATTCTTTAAACTATTTTTATATTACCATGTTTTCTTTAGTGGTAAATAAACTTACTTCCCATTTCTAAATTTTGTGTTGCAGTGTGTGTTTGTGTGTGTGTATATATATATATACACACACACACATACATACACACACACTTTTTTTTACTGAGGCAATTTAAAATAGAAGGAAGGAAATAAGGCATCACAGATGTGATGTAGTCTAAAACCGCAAGTCTGTAAAATAATATTTGTACAATATATATATACACACACACACACACACACACACACCTTACTGCAAATTTGTATTGCACATCATAACCGATATTATTTATGATACATCGCTCAATAATACTAGGATAACTAGTAGATAAATAGTAAACAAACAAAATAACCCACAGCCATTGTGCAATCTATAATCAACATGATTTTAATATAAGTCTCATTATCACTCACACTTTCTATATATGATAGGTTCTTGCATTTTTATGGTGGTTTGACACATGGAAATATATATATATTGTACAGCGCTATGGAATTTGCTGGCGCTATATAAATAAAATAATAATAATATATATATTATACAAAACACCACATGCAGTAGACCTAAACCCAGTATTAGCAGTCTAGCCATGGTTCTTTTCAATATGAGTGGTTCTGAAGAATTAATATGAAATCATAGGTTGGTTGCTGCCTTTTCTAGGCTCCAGCTACCATAGAAACATTGTGCAGTTAGCCACAAACATTCTAGGGTTTAGCTTATCCTAGGTCATCATCGACATCAATGGATGAATAGGCAAACAAGGAATTTAGGAGAATTAAAGTTGGTTACTATTGTATTTGTGTAGTTTAGATGGTGGTTAAAGAGTCAGTGTTCTTTCAATCACCCAGGGAATCGACCGCATGTGATTTATGCTCAGCCAGGTTGTTTTTAACAGGAAAGGAAGTCTCTCCTGTGCATGGCTTCTGTTATTGTAATTTTCTTGCAGTACTACAAAGAAAAACAAAACTAAACAATACATGTAACAATTTGATGATATGTGCTCTCAGTAGGGAGGGCAGGGAATCTCAGCCTATATTTATACAACCACCAGATGGCTCAGCAGGACATTAATGCATTAGCAATAAGATTAAATCTATTCCACGCACCATAATAATTTGTAGAAGAATGCAAAAGCAGTTATGTCACAATACTCAATATATGGTAAACTAACAGGGACAGACTAGAGAGATTTAATTGTGTAGCAAGAGTAGCTAGTTTCTTTATAATCTTGACCTAGTTAATAGTACATGTGAATCTCACATTTTGAACAGTCTTTTGTATGAAAGAAATATGTTAACGGGTTACTCCAAGCACTATGACAACATCACTTGATTTGAAGTGGTCATGGTGCCTGGGGTCTATATGTACAGCATTTCTCTATAATAAAAAAATGTTGCATACACAGAGTTTAACCCTTCTGCCGCCAGAGGGTTAACTTCAACTCCAACAACGTCATAAGGGCACCATGAGCCAGCCCAGAACTAGAGTTCCGGGCTGGCTAGTGTCAATTCTGTGCAAGTTGTATTGCACTGAATGTCAGTCATTGGCTGAGAGCCATCAGCAGTTCATACACTAAACTCCAAATTGTAGAGATCAAAATTGCAAGGTTGAAGCTAAAACTGAAAAGCTGTAACTTACCAGATCAGTTATAATCAGCAATCCTATGGGAGTACAGCGCAACTTGAAGCTATGCTGACATCCCCACCCTACATAAGTAACCTTAACACTCCTTCTGATCCTTTGCATTTAGACATTTCCTTAGATTTATCACAGGCAGCAACAACAACAAAAAAAGAAGACAACTGAGCCCATGCCCCCTTATTGAAGCCTGTTCTGGGAGTAGCTTACATTGTAGCTTGCCTGTTGTGCAAAAGTTGGTTACCTGTAGAAATTGTTTACCCAATTTCTCTGGACCTGTGTGCACACTGGCCAAAGAGGACTGCTTGGTGACCCTTAAATTACCCAATGGGTTAAAACTGAAAGTTTTCCGATTCAATCTGCTTAAACCACTTGGAAAGTGTCTGATTTTCTTGTAGCAGACTGTTTTTATGTTACCTATTTGAGCTAGGTATTTTGTGCAGTCGGGACATGTTGATAATTTATATTTCAATATGTTTTGTTGTTTTGCCATGAAAATTTTATAGAAATTATAAAAAAAAAAAAAAAAATGAAGAATAAGCACCAGCATCTCACAGATTACTTGTGAGTGCAGCACGTAGAAAAATACTGCATGCTAGGGCTCAAAATTTCCATTCCCCACCAGCAATGGGCAAGTGAAAAATCAGTCCTGGTAAGTGTGCCATGGACACTCCAGACTAACAACGGCGAGTAAATTTTAAGGCCTTGCTAATAGTGTAGTACATGAAATATTAAGCCCTGCAGCATGCACTTGAAGGATTAAATCACAGCGTTTAACATTTTAACATGCATTGTTATATAACAAAAGCAGTAAAGGTAATTTCCAAAGCTTAGAGACACTTTAGGAGTCATAAGGTGATGGATCACAGGCAACAAGTGGTTGCCTTCAAATACCCAACTAAATATAATGTGAATGTCAAATTCCTAAGCAGAATATCATACCAGTCATAATGATGTATAATTATGTAAAGGTTTTAAGTGGATGGTAGTAGGTCTCCTCACCAGCAGTGCAAGTATTTACAAGGAGCTTTCATTAGCACTAGGATTATCAAAACACAGTCTGATTTCTTCAGGATAAATCCTTAATATTCATTTTTACTAATATGACAGTAAATTATTCGCTAGTTCAGCCTGAATAAGAACAGGAAAATTGTTTGGGTTTATGCTGATTAATGCATGCAGAGTATTAACCCCTACATGAAGAAGGACATGCTACTATGCCTTCCTACAAAAGGAGATCTTTAACGACGTTAGGACGGCACAGCATGCCCTAATGATCGGGCCCTCCCAGCAGCCTAGTCACCGTTTGCCTTGATTGTGATCGAGTGCACCTGTCGGACAACCTAGGCAGTCCCCCTGCAGCCAATCCGAGTAATGTGATAGTGATGACACCATGATCGATCACATGACTTGCATCAGCATGATTGATATTTACTGCAAGGAGCATGCCAGGGGTTGTTCGGCAAATGCCTCAACATATAGATTAATAAAATAAGTTATTTTAAAATAATAAATCCAGATAGAATAAACCATATATAATTTCATTCTCAGTGTATTTTATATATTATTTATATAATCACACAAGCAGGAAGTCCAGATAATTTCATGGGCACGCCCTATATTTGACTGTGTAACTTTCCAAAACCCTATAAAACCTTTACATGGGGGTATTGTTGTACTTTTGACATTGCAACACCAATATGAGTGTTTTAGTGCAATAAAATGTATAGGGACGATAATATCATTTGAGAAAGTGCTGTTTTTTCGTGAACAATTCACAAAACAAATATGACCACTAACTTTGGCCAGAGTTTGTGACTGACTACTAAAAAGACTGGACAATGCCCATTGTGAATAGCCTGGGTTGTCTTCTTTTGCAAATGGTATGACATGATGGGGGTAATTTTTTATTCCTTGGCTGGCATACAGTCTTAAAGGTAGCATAGGTCCAGCAAACCTATCTGGCAAATTTGGATGCAGAAAACTAAAACGGGCAATCTCTTTATTTGACCCCGCTTTCCAAAACACCATAACTTTGCATGTTTCCTCCCCCCCTCCCCCCGCCAGATTTTATTCCTATAAAATTATGTTTCATATATAAATATTTGAAGTGAAATGAAAGCCATATTTCTCCTGAACAAAATTATATATAATAAGTGTGGGTGCACTTATGATAGAGGTAAATTATGATTGAACAGATATATGGCTCACTAGGTTTTGTTTTGGTCAGAACTGTTACAAATGCTTAAGTCTTTATACAGTATTACAATATGTTATTTAGTGCCAGTTCTGTGCAATGGGTTATTTAAATCATTTAGAATATGTCAAACCACGGTTCTGATATGGTAAGACTTGTGGCTCTTTAACCTGTAAGCAAGTCATATATATCAAAATAAAATCTTTGTTGGATTTTGGAGGGATAGTCCTGATCTTCTCCTCAATTTAATCAAGTTGGACAAGCTTTTCAAATAATTTTGTATTTTTTGATAAACTTCAAATTATTTATTATTAAAAGTATTTGATTTGTAATATTTTAACTTTATTTTTTTATATATGGACTTTTTTATACATACATACATACACACACACACACACACACACACACGTGATGTCTTTTTTTATTATTTTGAAAAATGTTTTTTCAAAAAAAAAAAAAAAAAGTGTATCCAAAGAGATCAAGTCATTCGAAAAGCATATCCAACAACAGTAAATTGAGACCTTAGTTTCAAACTGTCCCCAACAAGCATAGAACGAGTTTGTCACTAGATGTGATCGTGCTATGTTCAGGACCCTGCAGAGAGCACTGAAATAAAACTCCTATGCAGAATATCACCTAAGTGAGCTAATCTTACATGATTGGCAGGCAATTTGGTGTACATTCACATCAGGCTGACCTGTCAGCTTCTGAGTGGGTGGGGCCAGTGACGCAATTTAAAGAATGTTAACATCTGATTGAAATTTAATTTTTATTTTTTTTTAATGCAGGCTGCGTCAGTCACTGCATGGGGAGGTATGGATAGGGCTGCATAAACAGAAAGAAAAGTGATTTAACTCCTAAATGGCAGAGAAATGAGCATTAAGAATTCAGAGGTATGATCTATGCACCAAAACCGTTTAATTAAGCTAAAGTTGTTTAGGTGACTATAGTGTCCCTTTAACAAGCTGACCCTAAAGATTTAAATAAGATATTAGAAAACTCAAATAGAGCTTTATCTGTTGTTTTACAGTGTCATGCCAAATGTTGTCAATAGCTAAATAACCCATTAACATGTTTCATAGCAATGTTCAATATGAAAATAGAAAGGAGAGAAAATACCAACATCTGGGAAATATGGATCTTACTAGTGTCTGTTACAAATTTAATTGCTGGGATTCAGTAGTTTGCTAGCTTGTAAATGACACTGGACAGTAACAGCTATTTATAAGTCAGGCCTTTACTTACACAGCAATGTTACATGGGTGGATTTATTAGAAGGCTTTTTGAAGCCTTCTGGGTCTCAATTACTCTGGTCTTCAGTTTTAAATATGTATTCACCACCAAAATATTGACCTAGTTATTAAAGCAAGGTGATAACATTCTGGTAAAAATAATATGAAAAACACCAACGCAGGGAGAGATATAATACAACTGATGCAGAAGTTAATGCCTCATTTGTCTAAGCTCTATTGTGTTGTTCAGTCTGCTCAAGTGAAACAAATATTACATAAAATGGACATTAGCAAGCCTTGAACTCTAGGCTGGCTGGCTAAAGGGTAAATGTCCGTACGTGCAGTGTTTAATAGCTGCACAGACTCCAGGCACAATGACCAGTTCAAATCACATTGGATTGGTTGAGATTATCTAAAATGACTCTCAGGGAAAGAGTGTTGAGACCAGCGTGGCAAGGAATAAAGGGTAAGTAATACTCACCCCACATAAGGCAGGTGAGACACCTAAATGGGTAGGACAAAACCATAGTGTTAGGAAAACGTGTGTGTAGTCCTAACACTATAGAGTTTTTTTTAAAGTCACAACATTTTAATTCCTACGTTTCACAGTATAAATTTCCTGGAAATTCAACAACAAAATCAATGAAAACAGAGTAGCCATAGCTATCTGGGAATAGTGTAACCACAGCTGAATCCACAGTCCACTGGTCTCATTGCACAAATAGCAACAGGAAGTTAAAGAAAAAACAACAGCTTCCAAACTAACATAAAGACACTTCTATCAGCGTGATATAATCTATAAAGCAATTAATTGTTAAAAATAAAAATAAGAAAAAATATTCTGCACAATATTAGAGAAAGGCACTGAGCGGAAAGGCCTTTCGTATATCTGGGGAAGTGCATGCATTTACTTATAGTTTCCCCAAAACGTACCAGGATTATTATTTGCATGATGTCCTATTGGTTGTTAATTCTTTAAGACTTTCCATGCCATCCTCCGCAGAGTGGGCTTTAAAATCCTTAGGACAGAATGAAACATCTAAGGTTTTGGTATATGCAGGGTTAAATCCCTGCTCACACCAGGAACACCAAGGTATTCATCTATACACAGTGCTCCCCACTGTCAGTTGGGGCCTCATAAAACAAATATTTCTAAAATATTATACTAATTGAAAAAAAATAAAAGTTATAAACAATTTTTATAAGTATTGTTAAAAAATGTTTTTTAAAAAGAAATTCCTGGCACACATAATTTAAGTGCATTTGGCTCAGGTCTCATATTCATGTTGTATTTTTCTCCACATTCAAATTTAGCTTTGCTGAATGAGAGAGAGAAAAAAAAAAAAACATTTTGTAGTTTTCTGCTGCAGTTTAATTTTACCTCCTTAGCCACACCCCATCTTATAACCCCTTAAGGACACATGACATGTGTGACATGTCATGATTCCCTTTTATTTCACAAGTGTGGCCCTTAAGGGGTTAATAATGTTGCATCCTTATAAGAGGTACTCTGCCTACATACTCCACTCAGCCAATGAGAGATTGGTGTGAGTAGACTTGTTGACATCACTCCATCCCACAGCCAATCACTGTATTGCTATCATTTGACAGTATTGGTATAATAAACAAGACAACATCACACACAATTCAACCTGGCTGAGCTAAACAGTTTACCTTCCAATCCAGTAGACAATTCGACAGCAGTCACAGCCAGTGGTGCAGGGCTTAGCTCATTGGCTAATATTGCACAGCTGACACTCTTAATCATTAAGCCGTCTCTGCCAGTGGCGAAACTACCGCTGGTGATTTGCACTGGAAAACCGACTCTGAGGGGACCCATAAGGTGGCACATGCACTTAGGGCCACCCTATGGTAATGTGTCTTCAGGAGCCTGGTCAATGCAGCCCTTTAATATCACAACTGGGCCCGTTCAATGATGGCAGCCAGTGCTTGGAGGAAGTGACAGCTGGTCACTTCCTCCTAGTTAACTCAGAGATGTGTGCAGGAGAGGCAGAGAGGAGATGCATGGAGTGGGAAAGTCTCTAACTCCCAACAGCCTCAGCCAGCCAACTGGACCCCAGGGAATACACCCTCATTGAAAACAGTGTGTGTTTGTGTGCATCTGCTTGTCTGTCTGTATGTATGTATATCTGTATCTATCTGCTTGTCTGTGTATGTGTATCTGTATGAATCTCTGTATGTTTGTATCTGTCTGCATATATTGATCTGTATGTGTACATGTGTCTGTATCTCTGTATCTGCATGAGTGTCTCTATGTAAGCCTGTATATCTGTGCGTCAGTGCTTGTATCTGTATAGATGTCATTCTGTGTATCTGCATGTGTGTCAGTGTGTTTGTGTCTGTGTGTCATTTTGTGTATTTGAAGGGGTGTCAGTGTGCAAACTCCAACACTACACACAAATACACCACACTCAAGTACACCACTACATTCACACAGATTCTCCATACAAAACATGCTTACATTCAAACAACAAACACTTCACAGTGCTAGACACAACTCTGCAAGCATAAGCAAATGGTAGATCCCCAGCTGGCTAAGTATTGTTGGAGTTGTAGGATAGATGGAGATATATATTTTGTCCATCCTTGCGATGGGGAATAAAAAAAAAAAATATTGCACCAGGGCCATCTCTGCTTTAGTTCCGCTACTGGTCCCTGCACATGGCTGAGTCAACAGTATATTCTAGCAGTAGATCATGAGGACGCCATGGACCCCAGATACACTGGGAGGGCAACCAAGCTCTCCGCACATTTTAACCTGTGCAGTGGGCTGCATTATTAAAAATAATAACAATATAGGTTCACTGGGCCTTGAATTGCTTACATTGATACTTGGTGAGATGACAAGAATTCTTAGCAAGGTAAACAAATAATTATATTCCATTTCTTCTGTGAATGCAAATGTTTAGGCCAATTAGACTTGCTTTTGTCATGAAGATTCCATTATGTTATCTATGTTTATTCAGTTCTATTATAAACAACGTTGAGAACAATACAATTATATAAACTTTAGAGATGGAAAGAAGAAAAAAAAAAAAAAAAAAAAAACCTGTTGTGACAGATATTATAGATAAAAACAAATGGACTTTGTATAAATAAATTTGCCATAAGTATGAAGCTACTTAACACTTTAATGCACAATTACTTTCAAAATACAGATCTGCTAAACTGTAGCGAGTTGTTTAGTGCACCAAACAGTACAAATAAAAAGGTAATTTAAATGTAAAATGTATGTGCCCTTTCCTTATTTTACACGCAGACAGCATTGTGACCATTTACAATTCCAATTTGTGATTATTCCTAGGAAGTCGCTGAATGACAAGATATCCAGTTTTATAATCCATCTCCCAGCACATTCGATGTGGAATGAAAATTCATAGTATAATTCTGTCCTACATTTTCGTTTCATATTGAAACATTATATATATATATATATATATATATATATATATATATATATTTATTTATTTATTTAAATGTGCGTATATCGTTTTAGAAAACCAATTAAGCCCAATTGGCAATCATAACAGAAAAGCTACTTCACCTAAAGTAATATCTCCAGGGTCAGTTCCTATTACACTGGGATTTTGAGATTTATCATCAAACAGCAGCAACTTGATGACTTTGAACTAGAAAATGCTAAACAAGTTCACAATTGTTACAAATCCCAATCCAAAACAGGTTACCTGTATGCACCTGTATGTACGGTCTTTCCCCGAAAATAAGACCAGGTCTTATATTAATTTCCCCCCCTGAAAAATGACCAAGGGCTTATTTTCAGGGGGTGTCTTATTTATGAATAACAGTAGCAAGCATGTGCTAGAAAGGAGTTCTACATTCGAGGAAATTCCCCCCGAACATAGACCAGTTCACTAGGGCATGAAATCCGCATAAACTACCCGAACATAGATTAGCTTACTAGTGTTTGGAGCCCTGCAAATCTATGTTCGAGGAAAATTCCCCGAAAATAGATTAGCGAACCTGCAACTAGGGCTTATATTATGAAACAGGATATTTCAGACATCAATCACTAACTGGTTTTTATTTGTAGGTTTCCCAGCAGAAAACCAACACAAACGTCCTTTGCAATTAACCCATTAAGGACAGTCATTTGTCCAATATATGAATCAGAACAGTCACCTTTCTCCAGCGCTGGGCTCCCTCGGCGCTGGGGACTCTCCTCCTCCTTTGGCCGTCATCGGCTGAATGCGCATGCGCGGCAAGAGCCGCGCGCGCATTTAGCCAGTCCATAGGAAAGCATTCTCAATGCTTTCCTATGGACGCTGGAGTCTTCTCACTAAGCGCGGAAGCGCCTCTAGCGGCTGTCAATGAGACAGCCACTAGAGGCTGGATTAACCCTAAAGTAAACATAGCAGTTTCTCTGAAACTGCTATGTTTACAGCAGGCAGGGTTGCGTGTAGTCCTCTCTATTCAGGACTACCACATTTCCCTCTTTGTCAGCCTTTTATCATCCAAAAGGGCTACTAAATTAGAAAGGCACTCTAGATCTTTAACAGCTAGCCTAAGATTATTAGCTTTTTTTTCTCCTTTTGGATTGCATGGAATTTGTGCCGATATGGCCTTGTGTAGCATTTCTCGGAATGCCTGGAATTTAAAACGAGACAACTGGCCATGGAATCGAGGTGAATACCCAGGAAACTAACTATGGTGTCGGGACCTTCAGTTTTGCTGGGAGAGACTGGTATGCCTAAGGAATGAAATAGCTTAATGGCTTTGTTTAAGTTCCTTGGGGGTGAGGAATTGTGCTCAATAAACAGAAAGTCATCCAGGTAGTGGATCACCTGCATGTGTTCAATAGAAGCCAACACAAAGTCTCAGTGAAGGTGTCAAAAATAAGAAACCTTCCCCTAGTTCTTTGTGTAACAGTGTATCAACAGCATCCGTATCAGCCATAGCTGATTGGAGGTTATTGAACTCCACAATATGTGCTGGTATGTGAATAATACCAGTATGAAAACCATGCGTGAACCCAGTTATTAATAAATCGACCAAGTGTCTGGAAAGGTGAGTGGTTAAAGAGCTAGCTAGAGAACCACCATTTACCGAGGTCAGATAAGGTTTAGCATGCATTTTGAGCACATAGACTTAGCATGGTCCCTAAAGCTGTGAGAACATACATGCAACAAGCGTTAAGCACTATAACAATTTCAATGAAGGTACCTGCGGTTACACACCTGAGATTTCCTAAATATATAATAGCACGACTCAGCTTATCATTTGCCGGTTTGTCAAACTTGACTCTGGTGCCTGGGAAAGCCATGGTAGGATTGATGTTGGGGGAGATCGAACAATAGTCAGTGGCATGCACGGTGGATGCGCAGATTGCACAAGCTGGTGTCCTCAGTCAGGCGGAATGCCTGCAAACAAGCTCAGTGTCCATTCTGCTCCAAATCGGTTTTGATGTTGAACTGAGCCAGAATGGCAGACGCCCTAAAGGACCGGTGGTAATCATAAAATGATGAACCACTGTATTTATTGCCTAAGTCCACCAGCTTGTGCAAGTAGAGATCCAACTCCTCCATCCTTTGAGGGTGTACCGAGCATATAACATCCCTATAAATCCCAAAGGCAATGACAAAATCCAGGAAAGAGACAATTTCTTACTTAATCTAGGATCGCTAGATTTCAATACAACAGATATATTGCCCCTTAACAAGACCAACTACTTACAAGATATAAGATTTGAGGTCTGAAGAGCAAATGCTGCTCTAAATCTTCGCCTCGAGATCTGAAAATGATTGGCATGACACATAAATATGTTTGTAAGCAAGCCAATGACTAACTAGAAACCGCATCCAGACTGACCTGCTGAACCCAACATTATAATGTACAACCGATACATAGAAGAAAATACATTCTGTCAACCAATAGTTTTCTAGTATGAGGGTCTCCTATGCACCTCTATACTACTGCAACTTTAAGTTTTGACCGCTAGAGGGCCGCCAGCCAAATCACCCTGAGCTAGGAAACCATAGCTTTCGTGAGCACAGGCGTAAAGGTTTGAGAATCGTTTAGCTACGGCTAGCCGAACCTAGGGAAATTACTGAATCCTCCTTACCAAGTTAATAAGTAGGAAAATGACATGAACGTTAAGAGAGCCCACAAGTCCGTTTACCAATATTACATGCAAATGCAGTTGTGCGCCTAAACGACCCGTTCACCTGGTAAATAGCTAAACGGGGGGTGGGGTGGGATGAAATAACCAGGCCACCGAAAAAAATCAAAGACACGACCCGTTCGTATATAAACGAGCCGAATGGATAAGTAGAAAAAGGACAATAGAGCCCACGTGTCTGCATATCAACACGTATTTGAAAGGAAAAGCCCAAACCGTCAAGACGCCAATGAAGGGCGACTGCTCGGTCCAAGGGGTCGGAGGTCAAGCTGGAGCTTCCGGATTGGAAGGCCATACGGGAGAACTGCGGAACGGAATGTAGCCATGAAGACCTGGGGATCCAGAAAGCAGGAGACAGCAGTTTCCACAGACAGGTAGTAGGTGAGATGGCAGTTTTATGCACTGTAATTAGCAGCATGCAGATCAGCAGACCAATGATGGTGAGGTAGGCCAGGAGGGAGTCCCTTATACATGTCCATATGCCCCTCCCACAACTCCAGGCAAAGCCTTAATATACACACACAGCTCTGATGTGTCAAAGCATGGAATCTATAAGACCTCTGATTGTGTCCAGTGATATCCGATACCAAGACATTAGCAACAAATATTTTAAATTCTGCAAGTTGTGAGAAATGTGGAGGTCAAGGTAACAGCTTGAACTCTTTGTCATGTTCCTCAAACTATTCCTGAACAATATTCTGTCAACTGACCTCTTGAAAAAGGTCAATGCCATCATGGAACACCATTTCCATGAAACTATTGTCCTCCCCCTTGGCCCCCACCCACCACAGTGTTAAATGACTCCGAGCACTCCGATTGGTTGGATTCCAAGCAAACCAATAAGAGTGCTCTGATTGGTAACTTGCAAGGCTCAAATTTGCCTATCAGATCACTTATTGGTTGGTTAAACCAACCAATCAGAGCGCTCTGAGCCAAATTGCAGGCCGTGGGAAGGCTTTATAAGCCTTTCCCTGCCCTGTGGATTTTTTTTTGCGTTCGGGTTTAGATTTTATTTTTAAAGTTCAACAGGTATTATGGATTTTTTTGCCTTTTTTTGTGGCTGAAAAAAAGAAGCCATCAATTGGTAAGTATATTTTTTACATTTATTTACATGTATTTCGTTTTATTGTCTCCCCCTCACTATTTCTACAATTGTAAAACACTGCAAAATTTGTTGACTCTATATAAATGCAAATAAGAACAAAAGGGAAGGGCTGCAAAGATTCGGGGTGCTCATGCCATAAAAAGTATTTTTATAGTTAATGAAGAAGTGAAAATCTTTATTGTGGCATTTAAAGAACTTGGGAAGAATCAGTTTTTTTAATTTTTATTACTGGCATTTATATAGTGCCAACAAATTCTGCAGCGCTTTACAGTTTTATAAAGGGGGGGGGGGGAGTGGGGGGAGGGGGGGGGATTTAACAATAAATTAGGCAAATACAAAACATTACAGGAGGAATAGGTTGATGAGGACCCTGCTCAAACAAGCTTACAATCTAAAGAATATTATGTCCATGTAAATAAGCATAACAGCAAACTGAACTAAACTATGCAAATAAAGCAGGTTTTAAAATGGAGGATCATTCTTATTATGGCCAATAATTCAGCTGCTTTAGTATATAAATATATATATATATATATATATATACAAAATACAGAATCCAGCGCACTCGCTTATTAACTAAACAGTGATTTCATAGAGATTGTAATAGTTTTATTTAAAAACACCTCACCTAGGCAAAAAATTATGGGGGTTTAGTTACATTATATGATCATACATTGCATAAGCCTGCCTACTACGTCAAAGTACCCCATATTCGGCAGGTCCTATCCTAATAGCAGCCTAATGCTTGTTCTTATGAGATTAATTCCCTTACTTGGGAAATACTTCCTTACTGGGACTCTCTGCAAGTCAAGGCTAAATAGGGTCCTGGAATGAGGCTATTAGGATAGGACCTGCCGAATATGGGGTACTTTAATGTAGTTGGCAGGCTTATGCAATGTATGATCATATAATGTAACTAAACCCCCATCATTTTTTGCCTAGGTGAGGTGTTTTTAAATAAAACTATTACAATCTCTATGAAATCACTGTTTAGTTAATAAGCGAGTGCGCTGGATTCTGTATTTTGTATATTTTGGCCCCAGCAGCACCCTATAATGTATGCATGTTTAGGTGAGTGCAGCCCTCTTGGTTTTATATATATATATATATATATATATATATATATATATATATATATATATATATATATATATATATAAATCATTGAATTATTTAATGTTCATGTTGTTGAAAGAAACACGGGGGCTGTAAGGCAAGAGCTTTACCTGCCATATGGTGTGTATCTGACCTGTAACAAACGTAAAAATAAATGGCAGCTGCCACTGTTCATACCAAGCCTGTTAATCTAACTCTCCTCAAAAGTGGATCAGACAGGGGGCAGGCCCGACAGCTGAGCTAGCCATACGGGTTTGCTGAGAGCTCTTGTCTGACTAAGCCTAAAAGTGACTTTTACTGGCCATAATCGTGTTTTTTGCAGCACAACACAAACGGGGGCTCATGGAGACGAGTCTCGTGCTTTTTTGCGGAGATACACAGCATCCCACACATGCGGCGTAATGACCGGGAGAGACGGCCGATCTCCTGTCATGGGGACCGCGCCAAGCAGCAACCTTTCTGATGCCTGTACCTGCTGTCTTGCAATAGCAAGTTGGGCCCAAGCAGGACCACTCCCTTGGAGGCACTGGCACATATCCTAAGCCAAGTCAACCACTCTGGCAGATGTTACCCCTGCTGATACAGAAATATCTTAGCTAGTAGAGAGCACGCAGGTTTACCCATTATCTTAATATGTTTATAGGCTCCTCAGCACCCAACGGCTACTTAGCTACAGATTTAACTACAGTTTAACGCGAAACACAATTTTCTTTTTCTGTGACCAAATTAATGTCAGTCTACAGAGTAAGTATCCATCACTCATGATGCTCTCTCATTACCTGACATTATATGTTTAAGCTTTTTGATAAACTAAAAATGTGCTGCTTTACCATATGCCAAAATATTTTGCCTCTTGAAATGACTATACTCGCTGTCGTGGCATAAAATGCTTGCATGTCAAACTTATGCACAACAAAATAAAAGGATAATATAAAAAAAATAAAAAGTGGATCAGAACGCACACACACCACATTAAATATATCAACCCTACATAACATTTTCAGAATTCAAGTAAATTATTAATTTTCTTTTTTTTTCGTATGAACATTTACTTATACATAAAACTCCTTATTTATTTCAGAGACTCTGCAAGTTATCAAACGTGTGGATAAGATCACCTTAAGCAGTATAATCTATATTAACGGAATGCCCCAAGTATATGTGTAGTTTCTCCCCCCCCCCCCCCCTCCCTTTCCTGAGCAAAGTCTTCCTGTGCATTTTAGTTTAAACAGAGTACTTCCTCCTCTCCATTGGAAGCCATGGAGGTGAGAAGCAGTGCCCAGCAGACCCGAGGCACAGTTTTAAAGGAACACTATAGTCACCTAAATTACATTAGCTAAATAAAGCAGTTTTAGTGTATAGATCATTCCCCTGCAATGTCACTGCTCAATTCACTGTCATTTAGGAGTTAAATCACTTTGTTTCTGTTTATGCAGCCCTAGCCACACCTCCCCTGCCTATGATTGACAGAGCCTGCATGAAAAAAAAAACTGGTTTCACTTTCAAACATATGTAATTTACCTTAAATAATTGTATCTCAATCTCTAAATTGAACTTTAATCACATACAGGAGGCTCTTGCAGGGTCTAGCAAGCTATTAACATAGCACGGGATATTAAAATCTTAATTAAACAGAACTTGCAATAAAGAAAGCCTAAACAGGCCTCTCTTTACATGAAGTGTTTATGGAAGGCTGTGCAAGTCACATGCAGGGAGGTGTGACTAGGGTCCATAAACAAAGGGATTTAACTCCTAAACTGCAGAGGATTGAGCAGTGAGGCTGCAGGGGTATGTTCTATACACCAAAACTGCTTCATTAAGCTAAAGTTGTTCAGGTGACTATAGTGTCCCTTTAAGACGGTTTAACTACTTACAATTGTGTGGGCGCCATGGCAGTTCTTAGGAATGTTCCTGTAATATACATTATAAGATCACATACAACTTGAGGTTTCATTTCTCAAGGCGGCTGGCTGCTGCATTGTATGGACTGTATGTCTGCCTATCTGACCATTTCAAAGTAAGGAAGTGCATTAAATCCTGAAGAATGCCACATGGGTTTTTAGGACAAAGCATAAGCGCAACCTTTCAGACATATTTAAACTTTCTCCGTTTTTATTCCTATAGACGCAAAAGAGTAATACAGAGATTTCTACATAAAATAAATAAACCATCCTTTAGCCTGTGGCCTGGCTAATAGTATACAGATTACATTTAATTCTCTAAAAAGCAACATTCTGTTTTTGTTGGGGATTCTTTCTTTAAAAGGTAAAGTGAACTAAAATGTTACTCTCAAAAATTTAGTATACATTAACCTAATCTTTGTTTATCCCTAAACGGTTTTATCTTGCGTCGTCCTCATGAGGAAAGCACCATAATGCAGTGAAATGCGTAAATAATATTCCAGTTAATGTAGAATGGACTTTAAATATTTTACAGGAAAATTAAAGCTTAATGTGGAATTGGTATGCTATCAGTTCCTACTTTGAAACAAGTGATTTAGAAGTGTGGAATTCCCTTATCATATCATATACAGGTGAAACAGCTGTAACTCTACACACTTGAACCCACCTGTATTTTATCCAATGCACTACTAGTACATTAGAAATAAGGTAGAAACACTAGAATGGTTTGTTGCTTTTTACTGCTGTGTTTTAAACAGTGAAACGGCTTAATTGCTGCTCTATACATCAGTGACTAGAAAATGGGGGAATAAAAAAAAAAAAAAAAAAATTTAAATCTTAGTCGCAGTACAATGAGTCAACGCTGCAAATCTTCTGTTACCATAGTTACTCACTTGCCTGTGCTTCACACAAAGATTTTACCTCCAGACATATTTTGGAAACGGGTTATTCGCACAAGATTTTACAAAAGCCAAAATGTTACAAGTCATCCAAGAAATGTATACTTCTATGGAAATGTTACATAGAACAAACTTGGAAGACATCTGGAATTATTCTATTAAATATTTAAAAACTTTTGAAATATAATTTGAAAAAAATGAAAATTCCACGCCCCATAAATAATACTCTTCTTCCAATAGTCTCTTTAAGTTGCTATTTAAACTATGAACATGTATTGGCTGACCTTAGCCAGCAGTCCGGTTATCCATAATGAATGACAAGTAAATAAAAAGAGCTACGCATTTTGATATTGCAACCTGGAAGAGTAGCCAATAAATCCAAAAATGCAAAAGTTCAATATGCTATGCTTCCATAATAAGAATAAAAATACTGTGAAAACATAACATACTTATCATGGTGGGGGTGTGGGGTGGAAACTACAACCAAAGTTCAGAAAGTTTTATTAAAAAAAAAAAAAAAAAAAATCCCAAATGTATTTCCAGATAAAAGAATGCATAATACTAATTTACTTAAAAGGGCACTATAGTCACTAAAACTATTTTAGCTTAATTTAGCAGTTTTGGTGTTAGATCATGCCTCTGACGTCTCGCTGCTCAATTCAATGCCATTTAGGAGTTAAATCACTTTTATTTCTGTTTATACAGCCCTAGTCACACCTTATCCGGTTGTTACCGACACAGCCTGCATGAATTAAAAAAAAAAAATGATTTCACTTTAAATCAGATGTAACTAACTTTTGGATGAACAGCAAAAACATATGTGAGGAAGGCTGAACTTGATGGAGGCAAGTCTCTTTTCAGCTATGTAACTATGTAAATGTTTCATCTCCTGCTCTATAAATGTAACTTTAATTACACACAGGAGGCTCCTGAAGATTTTAGTAAGCTATTAACAGAACCGGAAATAACAAATTCTAAATTAAAAAGAATTTGGAAGTGTAAACATAAGATGACTCTTTACATGAAGTGTACAGAAGACTCTGCAAGTCACATGCAGGGAGGTGTGAATAGAGCTGTATAAACAAAGGGATTTAACTACTAAATGGCAGAGAAATTGAGAAGTGGGGCTACAGGAGCAAGATCTATACACCAAAACTGCATAATTGAGCAAAGTTGTTTTGGTGACTATAGTGTCCCATTAATTTTATCAGACATCAAAACACTTACTAGTGTATGGACACATTTTCCCCATAATAACAGATACAAAATACATGTTTTTCCTATTAAGGGTACATGCATATGTGAATTTAAACCAAGACCCCACAAGGTGACATATTTGCATTTGTGGAGGTGGCTGAGGGGGAGCAGGTCGAGCAAACTCCTGGCAACTTCATCTGAAAGAAAGGAGTCGCCATCCCTGTTGTACTTTCACACATGAGTGATGCCTTCTGTCTTTCATTTTGGTCCGGGGCTTTACCAGTGAGTGTTGCAGTGTTGCCATGGTAACCTACAGCAATGTTCTGAATCACCAAGATGCATTAAATCACAAGGGAGAAGTCCCTATGGTGTCTGCAGCCACTGGGGGTACAGATTACAGGCTCCCTTGCATTCTGGGTGCGGAGGCATTCTGGGCCAGCTGTTAAGATCCTCTGATCTCCCTACCTGACCCATTTTGTCTGGCGGCCTTGCATGTCGTGGGTTAACTACTCCCAATAAAGGGCTATTCGTTTTTTGTTTTTTTTGTTGTTTTTTTTTCATAATAACCCAAGAAAATTAGCACAGCATTTAAAAAAATGTGTATGCTGATTACTAGCACTAATATAAAAACACATTTTAACATAAAGAGCCATTCTAAGCTGATCCACCCTTAAGCATTGTCTAATAATCCCAATTCAGAGTTGATTAATTTCCTAAATCTGTTCATGTACATCAAACCAACGAAAGCTCAACCTTAGTCAGCTCAACATATTAGCAAACCTGGCTTGATGATTGAGTATAGGCCATAGGATCTTCAGAGGAAAGCAACATCCTTGATGAAAAAGACAATTTATGTGCAAAACACAGGACTTTATTTGAACAGCATTTATACCCAATATGTATTCATGTGAATGGAGCTGGAAGAGAACTGAGAGCATACTGCACTGAGCCTTAAATGCACAACACATCTGACCTTATTTAATCCCAGCCAGCAAAGATGATACAGATGGTACCAAGGGGAATTAACAGATGTAACACTTATAGATTTTTACTTCTAAATGATAAATACCATGCTTCACAGGAATCCATAATTATGCAACTAGCATTAATCAAATAGATACAAATTACTAATGCAAATTCTACAGCGTGATTTTTTTTCTTCTTTTCTTGTTTTATTCTTATAGGTGGTATTTGTCACTCAACATTGATGTTGGTCATCAAGTAGCTTTGTAACAGCACATGTCTAAGAGCTACCAATCTCTTCATTCGCTCACTTTATTTATATTTTGAAGGGGGTCACTGGTGTGCCACAAAAACAACATGTTTATACAGTTTTAAACAATTGTGACAGGTTTCCTGGTTCTTGTTAATATCAGTTAATATTAAATTAAGTTAATATCAGTTTTCCAACAGCCACTCAATAAAATGCAATGGAGACAATTTTCGGTCTTAACCAAAGGTTAGGAATCAATTATATAGCAGGACAAACAAATACAGCAAATCAGGAAATACAGTAAGTAGGGAAACAATCTTCCATTATTTTGCATAAATTCTTTTCCATGAGAATTGGGCTAAACTTTAGCCACAGTTCCAAAACTCAGAGAAGTCCCCCCTTTCCATGTCAATTATCAAGCCATGTGGACACAAACTCTGGCCTCCTCACACAACAATGAACATCTCCAAAAATAGAGGCTTTTAACAAAAGATTGCTTAGCTGGAAAATAAAATTAATTATATTAATTAAAACCTGTATGCTACCTGTATGCTGTGTGACATCACACATTCATGAATATCAAAGCAATGCAAAAGGTTGACATTTTTAATATTTTATGATTAAAGGACCACTCTAGGCACCCAGACCACTTCAGCTTAATGAAGTTGTCTGGGTGCCAGGTCCCTCTAGGATTAACCCTTTTTTTTTTTATAAACATAGCAGTTTCAAAGAAACTGCTATGTTTATAATAGGGTTAATCCAGCCTCCAAATCCTCTAGTGGCTGTCTCACTGACAGCCGCTAGAGGCGCTTGCGTGATTCTCACTGTGAAAATCACAGTGAGAGCATGCAAGCGTCCATAGGAAAGCTTTGTAAATGCTTTCCTATGAGACCGGCTGAATGCGCGCGCAGCTCTTGCCGCGCATGCGCATTTAGCCGAAAGGGAGGATTGGAGGCGGAGAGCTCATCGCCCGGCGCTGGAGAAAGAGGTAAGTTTAACCCCTTCCTCCCCCTAGAGCCCGGCAGGAGGGGGTCCCTGAGGGTGGGGGCACCCTCAGGGCACTATAGTGCCAGGACAACTAGTATGTTTTCCTGGCACTATAGTGGTCCTTTAACCCCTTAAGGACCAAACTTCTGGAATAAAAGGGAATCATGACATGTCACACATGTCATGTGTCCTTAAGGGCTTAAGTTGCTCAATATGTATTAAAGAGCATGTTTCATCCATTTTAATGTCACCACACAAGTACATTACTGTTAGTACTGTAAATCTCTGATTAATTTAATTGAAGAAAAAAAGGACAAGCTTTAAGATTAGTGGGTTCCATTTGGAAGAAAAGATAACTGGAAAAGCATGAGAAGTGTATGGATTAGCTACATGATAGACACATTCAATAAGGAATGCACAATAAGAATTACTTACTTATACAATGCATTACAAGTGGAAAATTAACCCATCATCACACATCCCTTGAATGTACACATCTCCAGCAAAATGCCAATATGATAAAAATGCCCTTATAAGATTGGCACAGTTTTTTAGTATTGTTCTTTACAGAAGTCTAAGCAAAGTCAGTACATGACAGTGAAACATTGTTATTTTGAATTATATTGAAGAGCAGATCTAATCGTCTCTGGTCTTGGAATTAATGGTGTGCCTAATACTAGTTCAGGCTATGCTGACAGAGGTCACAGATATAAAGCAGATACATACTGGAACAGTGTCAGTGTCATTTATCAAGTTTCACAGTAGCAATTCCTACATTCACGTCTGCAATTGCTGCTTTGGTGAAATGGTAGAAAGTAATTTTCCAATGTCTACAAGGATCCATCAATTCTAATGAACATCTGCCCACACCAAATCTACACCTGGGAATTACAACAATCTAATCAGTTCTTGCACCATCTGTTTGCACAAACTGATGGATTCCAACTTGCATCTTCACTCTTGACTACTTGCTGCAACTTTGCTTTAAAATTTACCCATTTCCAAAGAAAATTTAAATTGAACCATTTAGAATTCTAAAGAGATTGTCTACACGTTGGATTAAAGTACAAGTGTGCTTTGAAGACATGGATTATTTTGTAGCCTTTTAGTAACTTGCACAGGTTCATTAGAAGGAAAGTAGGCTGACCCATTCACTCACTACTTCCCACCGTAAAATACTAAGTTTTAGAGGGGATACGAGAGGGAGACATATTACAGACATGCATAAGGCATTTTATTTTTGGAAAAAACACCCCCCTTCTCCTCACTTTGTGGCTTTAACTAGTCCCATTCTTAACCTTTAACCCTTTAAGGACACATGACATGTGACATGACGTGTTACAGGTCATGATTCCCTTTTATTCCAGAAGTTTGGTCCTTAAGGGGTTAAAGGGCAAATCCAAGCATTGTAACCACTGATTGTAACCGCTATAATGATTCCAGAAATACCCTGATCTGGTTCTCTGTTAATTGGACAAACTGTTTAGCGATCAGTTGCCTCCTTACCTGGGTCCCAGCTATGCACCAATTGTCTTCCAGTAACTTGGTACTGGCTTTGCAGAGCCGCAGAAGCCAGAAGCTGCAGCCAGTGCAATTCATTGGCCGAGACCATCAGCAGGCAACTCTCAGCCATTGCACAGAATTGACATTAGCTAGCCCGGAACTCTAGTTCAGCATAGGCTTATAACACCCCAATGCCACAGCTGGAGGTATGATTGGAGCACAAGAGGGTGAGCCCACTCATGCTGCAGCACATTGAGATCATTGCTGGGCAGCTGGCAGAGCCCAGCACCAATCCTTCTACAGGGGGCAAGCAAGGAGACCTTTTCGGACCCTCCCTGACACTTGGGGGACACTGTTCCAGGCTGAAAAACAGTAATTTTACTTACCGTAAATTCCTTTTTTCTTAGTATAGTGGCAGTACTTACAAGTGGGATGTTCCTTAGAGTTCTGGACAAGAAGCTCCCCCTCCTTTAGAATTTAAATGCTGTGCTCCGCCTGCTGCCTCCATATAAGCTGTAACCCAGAGACACACACCAGTAATACAAAAGAACCAAACGGAGACCGAATGATGCATAGAATTTAATCTATTTGAAAGCGGAGGGAAAGCCAGTACTGCCACTATACTAAGAAAAAAGGAATTTACGGTAAGTAAAATTACTGTTTTTCCCTTCGTATAGTGGCAGTACTTACAAGTGGGATATAGCAAGACCCCTGCATAAAACAAAGGGTGGGAACTCAGCAGGCCACAGCTTGTAGCACCTTACGCCCAAAGCAGCTTCAGATGATGAGAATACATCCAGCCTACAATGCTTGATAAAATTATGTAAGGAAGACCAAGTAGCAGCTTTGCAGATGTCTTCAGGTGAGGCGGCTGTTTTTTCAGCCCAGGAGGTCGCCATTGCTCTAGCGGAACGAGCCTTTAAAGGGAAACTAAGGGGAATCCCTTTGGATTGATAAGCCAACCTGATTGTATACTTCAGCCATCTGGCCAAAGAGGGTCCTGAGACAGCACAACCCCTGTTAGTGCCATGAAAGTATACAAATAGATGATCTAAGGATCTAAATCCCTGAGTCTTCTGAAGATAGATTTTCAGGGATCTTCTAACATCTAGGAGATGTCACTTTCTTTCCAGATCCGATGTAGGAGATGACAAAAAGCCGGCAGGACAATAGGTTGGTTAATAGCAGAACTAGAAATAACCGTAGGCAAAAAAGAAGGCTTGGTGTGCAGGACCACCTTGTCTTGATGAAAAAAATGTAGAATTCCGGAGAGGAAGAGAGAGCTCGGATCACACCTACTCATCTAGCAGAGGTGATAGCCACCAGGAAAACCGTCTTGAAGGTAAGTAACTTGATAGGAACCTCCATTAAGGTTCAAACGGTGGTTCACAAAGGGCTTGAAGCACCAGAGACAGATCCCAAGTAGGGAAAGGTACTAACTTAGGAGGCCTCTTAAGCCTTATGGATTTAAGAAATCTTCGAATAAGAAGGTTTGAGGCAATGACACGAACCAGGAAGTGACTTAGAGCTGAAATCTGCCTTCTCCATCTTACTTCCGAACAATCCGTGGTATAAGAGCGACAGGAGGGAAAACATAAGCCATGTCGAAGCTCCAAGGGATCGATAGACCATCTAGGACATCTGGGTAATCTCCTGAATGGAGAGAAGCAAAACTTTGTACTTTTCTGTTTCACCTTGTGGCCAACAGGGCAATCTCTGGCCTGCCGAAGCGTGAAACCAGCTCCCAGAAAACTTGGCTTGACAGTGCCCAGTCTGCCTGAGACCAATGGCTTCTGCTGAGGTCGTCTGCAATAATGTTAAGAGACCCTCTGATATGGGTAGCTGATATAGCGAGAAGATTCGCTTGAGCCCAAGACATTATGCGGTAGCAGAGATCTTGTAGAGCTTTCACCTTCGTGCCTCCCTGGTGATTCAAATAAGCCACTGTAGTGGCGTTGTCCGACTGAATCCTCACTGACTGATTGGTGATGGCTGAACTGAAGGAAACCAGTGCCTTCCAAACCGCTTTTAATTTCCTGAAATTTTGAGGAAGCGCCTGCCTCCACACTGTTCCAACGACCTTGATGGAACTGAGAACATAGATGGGCGCCCCAACCCGTCTGGAAGGAATCTGTGGTTATCGTAATGCACTGTTTCTGTGCAAACGATAGGCCCTTTGAGATGTTGCTTCTGTGATTCCACCAGTTCAGTTGTCTTTTCACCCCTTCGGATAGGTGGAAGGGCGAGTCTAGATCTTCCTGTTTTCGTGTCCATTGGGAAAGGATGTCCCTTTGCAATGGTTTTGATTCTGCCTTTGCCCAGGCTACTGCCGGGATTGCAGAAGTGAGGAGGCCCAGTAACCTCATAGCATCCCTGATAGAACACAGGTTTTTTGTAGCTTTGATACGGCTTTTAAAATCCTCATTTGTTTCACTATTGGTAGAAAAAAAGAGAGGGACTGTGAATTTACTCGAAGACCCAAGAATTCTAGACTTCGTGACGCAGTCAGCTTGGATTTTTCCAGGTTCAGGATCCAACCGTGATCTTTAAAAAACCTTCATTGCAATCTTGAGATGAAGATTTAGCAGTTGTCTTGATTGGGCTTTCAGGAACCAATCGTCCAGGTATGGAACAATCGAGATACCTTTCAGACGTAAAACTGCTGCTATGGGTGACAGGATTTTTGAGGAGCTGAGGATAGGCCAAAGGGAAGAGCCCTGAATTGTAAATGGAGAATCCTTCGCTTACTTGTTAAAACCGCAAACCGGAGAAACTTCCGGGAAGATTCTAAAACCGGTACATGGAGATAAGCATCTTTTAAATCTAACTTTGCCATGTAATCTCCCTTTCGTAAAATGTGTGTCACAGACAGAATACTTTCCATACGGAACTTCTGGTACAGTATGCAGGTGTTTACTTGTTTCAGGTCTAGGATTGGCCGAAAGGATCATCTGGTTTTTGAACCAGAAAAAGGCGTGAGTAAACTCCCTGAAATTCCCAACGTTTGGGTACCTTCTCTACCACATCTTTTCTTAAAAGAAGAAGAGCTTCTGTTAGGAGAGCCTCTGTTTTTACTCTTAAAGGATAGCTTGACAGTAGGAAGGATGGACGTGGTTTTGATGAAAATTTTATTCTGTAACCTTCTGAAATGGTTCTTGTAATCCACCCATTTGAAGTACTCTTTTCCCTTACGTGGGCGAAGAACCGAAGGCGACCTCCCACTCTTATGGCGTCAAAACGTTTTGTCTTGCCTGTTGGATTCCTGTCTAGACCACTGGCTGTTTCCACCATGTTTTTGAAACCTGCGAAACCGCCCATGGTAACGAAAAAACCTCTGACCCTTGTACTGAAATCTTTTATATCCCTGGTTCTTGATTCCAGAGGTAGGGCTTTCTTTGTATTTGACATCTGTCCAATAATGTCTTCCAAAGGAGTGCCAAAAAGATTGTTCCTCTCAAAGGGTAAGTCACATAAGCATGCCTTAGACGCAGAATCAGCTGTCCATGTTCATAGCCAAAGCGCTCTTCTGACTACGGATGACAAACCCATAATTCTCGCTGATAAACGCAGAAACTCATTAGAGGCATCCGAAATAAATTCATTGGAGAGTTTCAGTAGTAACAAGAGATGGGAAGGATCTGTATCTGATTTTCCCATAAGGGAATCTTCCAGGGCTTGTAGCCAAACGCTCTGAGCTCTGAGAACCGCTGAACCTGCATTTCATCTCTGCACTGATATCCTGCGGCCTGGAATATTCTTCTACACGAAGTTTCGGCCCGTTTGTCCATTGGGTCTTTAAGCCCTGAGACTTCGCCAATGGGTATAGTGGTTTTCTTTGATAGCTGGGCAATCTGAACATCCACCATTTTTCTTCAGACTGTAGCTTGAACAGCAGTTTAAAATGCTTTGAAATAAACGCACGTCTTTCAGGATTCTTCCATTCTCTAAGAAGGAGATCCAATATTTTAGGAGACATTGTGAAACCTTTAACCTTACCCTTGGTAGGTTCAGTTTCTTGTACTGCAGTCGTCACTTCTTTAATAACTTTCTTCAGCTCTTCTGGTGGAAACCCCTCCTCCACACTTGAAGCCAGTTGGAAATATTCTGAAGGTGAAGAAAAAGAGCATTCACCTGAAGAGACGTCAGACACAGAAGGAGATCTATTCCTCCTACGCTTTGTGGGCAGTTTCTCCCGAATAGCCGGTTCTTTTTCACAGCATCTTTAAAAGATTCAAAATGTCTGGGACAAATGTTCCTGAAACCAGCCCAGGAAGGATGCCATATCAGTCTGCTTGGCTTTTTCTAGCAGTTCCGTTGCGCACTGATTGCATGTTTTTTTGCGACATCCGTCAGGTAGAGGTACTGCACTTCCAGACAACATAAGTGCTTAGATTTGCTTGTGGCTTTTTCCGGAACAGAAGTTGACATCTTGTCTTATCTGTCTTATCTGGAGACACAGGACTGTGGGAAAAAACACCAGAATAAATTAATTCCAGGAGCATGCATAAAGAAAGGTGAAAAAAGGAGAGTTTAAATAGATAAATCTCACCTCAAATCATTTAAGATCCGTGTAGGAGGCTGGTGACACGGAGAACCAGGACTGTACACCCACCCTTGGGGTCAGGAAGGCCCTGCACAGCCATATAGGTCCAAATTTTTAATTTGGCGCCAAACACCGTTTCGCGCATGCTCAGTAGCGCGATTCTGTGATCGAGGAACGCAAAACCTCCCGGGCGTGCGTTCCACCGCTGTGCGCATGCGTAACGAGCAATGATCAGAAAAAAAACACAAAAGCCAGTACCCGGTCGCGTTCCGTAACACGAACCCAGAAGTACTATTGCCGCTCAGTTCCCGCCCGGGAAACTATCGGGCACTCACCTCCCGGTCAGCAACCTATGCTGAACGCACCAAATCTCCACCTGCACTGTGGGGGAACCTGTCCGTCCCGTTGCCGGGACAAGAAGAACTGGTGTGTGTCTCTGGGTTACAGCTTATATGGAGGCAGCAGGCGGAGCACAGCATTTAAATTCTAAAGAAGGGGGAGCTTCTTGTCCAGAACCCTAAGGAACATCCCACTTGTAAGTACTGCCACTATACGAAGGGAAAATTACTGTGGCAATTCGATCACGCTATTGCCACAGTAAAAATGATTTAGATAACTATGAGCAGCTCATTTGTCAGTCCGTTAGTGGCCCCAGCTAACAGATAAGAACCCCAGGAATCCAAAAGATACCTGGGGGTCCTAGGTTAACATCCATAACTAATGTTATCCAGCAAATAGCCTCAGCATGCCCCTCCAGCTCAATCAGCTTGAGGAGTGGATAGAACTATAAATGATACAGGAAAAAACAAATACATATTATATTCCACAGAGAAAACAATTGCAATGTGTTGACCTGACCTTAACATGAAAAAAATTAAATAGATGTTGTTGACAAAATATAGCCAATTTTTAACTTTTTAGTCTATAATTTGTTTATAACCGCTGCAGGAATTATTGATTATATCAAGTTTTTTTTTTGGTTTTTTTTTGCAACATGTTACTCTTTACAATCCCCAGAAAGAAATTGATGGATGTCAATGCCAATGTTATAACATGCAACTAAAAGAAAACTGTCTTGACACTGTATTGGAAGTCTAAATAAATCAGACATGTAAGAATCATGAATAGAATGGTAGACCATGGAAACAAATAGTATTCAGGTATAATCCATGCACTTCACTAGGTCATGTCTCGGCTTTAGAGACGTGTGCTATTTTCTCTGTCCTCTCTGCAAGCACATATGTACTCTTTTACACAGTCCATAAAAAGTATTCCCACCACAATAATTCTGGACCAAAATCTCACTGTCAGGGCTCCCCGAGCGGCGGCTCGTGCCAACTGCACGCCACTCGCGGCAGCCTCTCTGTTACAATTGCCACAAGTAGTTTATTCTGTTTTCTCGTTACCTGACCTCGGCTCGTCTCTCCGTATCCCTTGACCTTGGCTCGTTTTCTGACTACTCTTTTGCATAGCCCGGCCATTCTAAGGACTGGTATTGCAATTCTGGCTGTTGTGTCCGGTTTGTGTTTTTGGTTCCTTAGGGATTGTGACACACTTGATCAAAGCCTTCTAGTCCTTCCTTTTGTCTGAAGGTTAAAGATCTGCCAATTAAGATCATACCAAGTAAACTAAATAGGAGTAATGTAAGGCAATGTATTATATACACAGATACTAATCTACCAGAAGATTGTATAGAATTGTCATTGCCGTGATGTGCAGTGTGTGGATGGGGGTTAGTGTGTGTCAGAGGCCATGCTATCTCTTCTGGATTATATTTATTCAGAACCCCCCAAAACTTATAGCCACACTAGGCTCTATTTCTGTTTTTTGGCCAGCTTTGTAGATGAGAAAAATAAAATCTTTGCTTTCAAATTGTTTACCAATAGCCAGCAGTGCATTGTGAAGTTGAACATACCTATTGTTATGATGTTTTGTTTCTTAATAGCACATATGTCCCTAGGGTTATGAAGGAGATGATTTCACTTGGCCTTTTGAGGATTACTAGTTTACTGGAACCAATAACATTTTTGTTTTTTTTATGCTGCCATGCTTCGGGCTCTTCCAACTTTCAAAGTTTAGAAACCTTGAAAATTTAAAGGGACATGTATTTTTTTATTTTTTGTTTTAGTATTATTACGAACAATAAATACCCAATACATTTTACAATATATGAAGTTTTACTGCTTATTTACTTTATGTTTGCTAGTTTAACCTAACAATGCTTTATTTTAAAGACCATTGAAAGCCAAGAAGTAATACAGGTCTCTATGATGAATATATAACAAGAACTTTCATTTGTGCATGTCCTGTTTTCATTGCTTTCTTCTGCCCACTATTGTACAGGACACGTGACGCTCTTTAAAGGAGAGATAGATCCTGAGATTACAGACAACAGAGGATGGACGTGATGAGGAGGTACGTATGGTCAGAAAATAAGACTTGGCAAATCTCAATAAAGGAAGTGGAGTACGACTTAAGCTACACCCTTTATCAAGATTTATCAAGTGTAGGAAAAATACATAAGATAAAGTAGTCACTACTTTGTCTTAAGTATTTTAGAAGTACAAGATCGGAAAAGAAGAACAGATTCAAAGAGAGGAAAAGAAGAGGGAATGATCAGAAAAAGGTAAGCTTGCTGTGACAGAACTTATTTAAGGAGTGCTTTACGGTTTAAAAAGCTACTATCTTAAAAATAAAAACACAACTTTTTTCTAAATATAATGTAATCAATTGGAGGGTGAGGGTGGAGGGTTGGGGAGGGAGGCAATGGATATTGGAGACACTGGTAAGAACTTGGCATTTTTAGTAATCTGTGGCCATTAAGTCTCTGCAGCTATACTCCACAAACCTCAAAAGGAGCCATTGTAACATTACCTGGAGATTAAATCGTTTACACAAGCCATGGAATATATCCTAATCTTAGAGCCTTTGAAGTCGTAAGATTCAGGTCTCACAAAAAGCACTTTCATTTAATCATTTGTGGTAAGTAATACAACATTATAAAATAGAAGATAATTTACCCAACAATAAATATACAATATTTTTTTAATTTTTAATTTTTTTTTTAATAATACTTTTTCCCTAAAAGTGTTTCAGACATTCTATTTACTTAAGGTAATTTAGAAAATTAAGAACACATCAATTCACCCAGCTTCTACTTCTACTTGGTTTTTGGAAAAGGAAAAAAAGAAAAGAAGAAAACCTCACAAGCTATAAGCTCACTAGGCGCTAATACAAGGTTTTGTTAAATACATTCACATAATTTTCCAGTGGAGAACATACCGCTCAACATTGGGAGATATGGAATCAAGATGATTGGACAGGCCTTCTAGGGGCATCACCAACAAACCTCTTTGCATCACTGGTGACACCCACAATAGACATGTCCACCCAGGAAGTGACAACCTCCAAGCCAGCGCCCTACTTACAGGACCATTTAGAGAAAGTCCTAGTACCCAGTGCATAGATCAAGCATGTCTAACGTTGCATTTGTGCTGTGCTACTCAAGGACAGTTCCCTGAAATGCAGGACACCTGGGAACTAAATCAGGGTGGTGAACTAGGACTCTGAAATCGGAACTGTCTTGAAGAAAGTTGGGAGCTCTGGGGGAATTAAAGTAGAAACTAAGCTATACAAACCAAATGTGCTCAAGATGTTTGAGTACACTAGATGATTCACAGTTGTTCAAAGCCCACCCTTCAAACATGAGACAACATGAGAGATTTTCACTTCTTCATTTTCCATTCAAGTGATTCTACCATGTGAGCACACCGACCACAAGATCTAAAATTGTTTCACTGTGATTAGAGTTTTGACACATCACATACAAAGGGGAGATTCTTAATAGCAGTTATTTCTTGTATTTAATCATGTTACAGTTATCTCTGTCCAAATACCCCTTTGTTATATTTAACACCTGACACAAATGCGCTCACCATGCTCATTGTAGAGGCCATGTAATACTCCAATTTTATGCACGTCTTTGGTACAATAGGAGATGGAATATGGGTGTCCAAGAAACGTACTATGTCTGAGGAACCACATTTGTGTGAATGAATTGAACTGCCTAATGTAATTTGTGATATTCAGACAAATTGGATATAGAGATAGATATATAGAGATAGATAGAGATAGATATATAGAGATAGATATATATAGATATATAGAGATAGATATATATAGATATATAGAGATAGATATATATAGATATATAGAGATAGATATATATAGATATATAGAGATAGAGATAGATATATAGAGATATATAGAGATAGATATATATAGATATATAGAGATAGATATATATAGATATATAGAGATAGATATATAGAGATATATAGAGATAGATATATATAGATATATATAGATATATATAGATATATAGAGATAGATATAGATATATATATAGATATATATATATAGATATATATAGATATATATATATATAGATATATATATAGATATATATATATATAGATATAGATATAGATATAGATATAGATATAGATATAGATATAGATATAGATATAGATATAGATATATATATAGAACGCCAAATGATAGCTGCTCACCGGTCTTTATAAAATTCTAAAGTTTTATTTAATCATATTAAAAATCTGTGACCAACGTTTCGGTCCCCGCTCGGGACCTTCCTCAGGGTCAGACAATAAATGATAGGACAACACATATTCCTTGCAATGTATGTCAATATATAGCCATAACAATAATGAAAGGTGACTCACCCAGGTGCATGGTGTCCTCGGCGTTTCCGCCGTGTGTACTTCCGGGTATGCGCATTAGGTATCAGCCCAGTACTGCCCCTTTCATCTACGTATCAGAAATTCCTATATCTCGAATAGGGAGTGGGCTGGCATATTAACCGTGCGTGTAGCCTCGGCTATGCTTCCAGGTGTGCGCGAGCACTCAACCCGTGGCTCCACCTTCCATATGGCACGTGACGCGTATCGTCACGTGACACGTGCCGTGTCAGAAACGGCAAGCGGGGCGTTGCTGGGCAACGTAATGCGAATCTTACACCGGTGATATGTAAACAAACTCGTAGTGTGAGTTATAAGGGCGAATGCATATGGATGTAATGTGATGAATATATTATAATATTAGATGTGACATAGTCAACTAAAGAACCAATAAATATTTATCTAATAAAGACATGTAATGTATATGGATCAAACCATATGGCACAGTGAAATAGTGTCACTAAGGATACATCCCGTTATAGTGAAATGTGTAATTATTATAGTACTGTAGAAAATACTACGCCAAGTTTAATCGTTAAAGTGATGACGTGCAATAAATAAAGTGCAAAAAATACCAGACCAAGACGCTTCCGAAAAAGGGTCATACGCCCAAATATACCCACTATAGATATTACATCGGGAGAATCGGCGTCAGACAACGACATCCCAGCTCATACGGCACCTTTTTTAGATATAGCCGAGATGGGCGCGGTAACCAGGAGCCGCATACGAAGCGAAGAAGGCACAGAATCAGGAGAGGGGGCAAGGGCCAAAGTAGCACCCAGGGGCAAACCACCTCTCAGGAGATAACGCCCATCTTTAATCTCTCACATAGACATCTAAGCGACTCAGAAACCACCATCCTCAGTAAAGGACTTTCATTTGTTCCTACCAGCAAACTCAGCCCATTTCAATGGAGTACCGAACTTTTCCAATTTGGAAGGCACATGAGACTCAAGGACCACTTTCATCATGCTGCCAAAGACACCACCAGGTCCAATGATACGGACATTGATAAATTTAGGTTGAAATCAACATTTGACCCACCAAGTAATAAACATTCCATTAAGACATTCCTTATGACAACAGCCAAGATGACAGAATATCGCTACGAAACATCCTACAGCTCTATACAACATCACGAAACCAGAAAGAAAGTCGTTGGCCAATTTGGCTAAAGATCACACCATTGTCGTTCGCCCAGCGGACAAGGGAGGAGGCATAGTCCTCATGGACTACACTGATTATGAAGCAGATCTTAGACAGCAGCTTCAGGATGAAAATACATACCGTCCACTCCCTGGGGACCCTTCCTTAGATATCCAGAGGAAAATCACGGATGTCCTGGATATGGCCTTAAGAGCAGGCTATATAGGATTAGAACTGTACCGATTTTTGAATAAAGTCCACCCTCGTACCCCGGTGATTTATAGTATCCCCAAGATACACAAGAACGCCAACAGACCGCCTGGACGCCCCATAGTGTCAGCCATTGATGGGATATTAGAACCCATTGCACAATGGCTTGATCATGTTGTTAAAAAAACAGTAGAGGCCTTGATTACCTGTGTCAAAGACACACAGACACTCTTGGACAGAATTAAGGGCTTGGAACTACACCACACTGCACCGGTATTCATTACAATGGACGTGTTCAGCCTCTACACGGTCATACCCCACACAGAAGGAATAGAGGCTATGCGACAGGTCCTATGTAACTCTCCAGTTTATAATGGTCCACCCATAGAGTTTGTTTTGGAGTTATTATCCCTCATTCTCCATAACAACCATTTCAGATTTGAGGAACAATGGTACCTCCAGGTGGCGGGAACATCTATGGGGTCATCAGTAGCCCCAATGTATGCTAACGCATACATGTATGTATACGAAACAGAACACATTCTACTGCCATATGGGGACTCCATCATAGGATACTATCGCTACATCGACGATCTGCTAATAATCTGGAGAGGGACACAAGTGGAGGCACAACAAATGGTACTTGCATTGAACCACCTACCATCACCTATCAGGTTTACGGCTAACATAAGTGCGGATAAGGCACAATACCTTGATTTGGAGTTAACCTGGGGGCAGAATAATATTGAGTATTCTTTATACTCAAAGCCCACCGATAGAAAAACCCTCCTGCATGCCCACAGCGCTCATCCCATTGCACTTAAAAGATCGATACCTAAAGCACAGTTCCAACGGGTGATCCGCAACAATTCAAACCCGGTTAGGATGACAGCACAGTTGGACACCATGACGCAGAAATTCGCAAATAGAGGCTATGAAAGCCGGGTTCTTCAGGACGCTCTCAATATGGCCAAAACAGCTACGAATCAAGATAAAGCACAACCGATACAGAGGATGGTGTTCCCCATGACGTTCCACAATTCTTCACATCAGATCTCTACAATGATTAAAGAAAATTGGAAGATGGTGGCTACTGACGATCAGCTTCCTAAGATTTTCAAAGAACCTCCGATTTGCTATAAACGCAATAGAAATCTTCGTGACATATTGATGCACACGGATCCGATCGCCAGTTACTCTAAGACAACCAAGAGCAATATATGAGGATGCATTCGTTGCCTTGGTTGTGTGACATGTGGACACAGGATTCCGTCAAAAAAATTCAATCATCCACACACTAATAGAGTATATGACATCAAACATACCATCACTTGTCGAACCACCCACGTCATTTATAAACTTATGTGCATATGTGGGCTTTATTACATGGGTAAGACGGAGACGCAATTATGTGAACGCATTAGGGGTCACCGTTCCAGTATTAGGCTAGCCTATAGGGATGGACTAAGTGACAAGCCAGTGGCCAAGCATTTTTTTGACAAAGGACATCCTTTAGCATCCCTGAAATTTGTGGGTATAGACCACATCCCCCCTCCTAAGAGAGGTGGCAACAGAGGCAAAATGCTACTTCAGAAAGAAGCATATTGGATACACCAGTTAGATACGGTGGCCCCTAGGGGTTTAAATGAAAATATCCCCTATTACTCATTTATTTAGCTCCTTAAACGCAGTACCAGTATTATTTTATTTTATTATTTTAGACATATAAGCTATTACCCCCTATCTGGGTGTTGTAGACATGTGCTTATATTTTAGTGATAATTGATATGTTATGGCTATGACGTTAAGAGTTATGTTTTTTTACACCCAAGCTTTGCACTATTATTCTTGCATGGTTTTCAGCACTATTTATTGCACTTTATTTATTGCACGTCATCACTTTAACGATTAAACTTGGCGTAGTATTTTCTACAGCACTATAATAATTACACATTTCACTATAACGGGATGTATCCTTAGTGACACTATTTCACTGTGCCATATGGTTTGATCCATATACATTACATGTCTTTATTAGATAAATATTTATTGGTTCTTTAGTTGACTATGTCACATCTAATATTATAATATATTCATCACATTACATCCATATGCATTCGCCCTTATAACTCACACTACAAGTTTGTTTACATATCACCGGTGTAAGATTCGCATTACGTTGCCCAGCAACGCCCCGCTTGCCGTTTCTGACACGGCACGTGTCACGTGACGATACGCGTCACGTGCCATATGGAAGGTGGAGCCACGGGTTGAGTGCTCGCGCACACCCGGAAGCATAGCCGAGGCTACACGCACGGTTAATATGCCAGCCCACTCCCTATTCGAGATATAGGAATTTCTGATACGTAGATGAAAGGGGCAGTACTGGGCTGATACATAATGCGCATACCCGGAAGTACACACGGCGGAAACGCCGAGGACACCATGCACCTGGGTGAGTCACCTTTCATTATTGTTATGGCTATATATTGACATACATTGCAAGGAATATGTGTTGTCCTATCATTTATTGTCTGACCCTGAGGAAGGTCCCGAGCGGGGACCGAAACGTTGGTCACAGATTTTTAATATGATTAAATAAAACTTTTGAATTTTAACAAGACCGGTGAGCAGCTATCATTTGGCGTTCTATGTATCTTTGGAGTCCAGGCTTTGGCACCCGGCATATAAGGAACATTAAAGCGTGAGTGCATGGGATTTTTTCTATTTTTTATAGAGATATATATATATATATATATATCTATAAAAAATAGAAAAAATCCCATGCACTCACGCTTTAATGTTCCTTATATGCCGGGATATATATATATATAATGTGGGACATATTCTGATTGAATTTAAGACTGCGCTTAACAGAGGCAAATTTAAAGCCCCCTCTCAGGATAAAACACAAAACAAAAACATTTTGTGCCAATTGTAGCTCTTTATGAGGAGTGTAGTCCCTGCTTTTTGTGAATTAATACCATCAAAACAAAACAGATATTTTATCGGCAGTCGAGCAATAAACAACTATTTCGGACATGGTCTTGTTTTCAGAAGGCTTCTAAATTGTCACTAAATGATGTACTTTTCCAAGACAATATGCGAGAAGACTTTGCAAGCCAGACTAACTAAATAAATAGCTGCCAAGGGGTTAATCAAGGAGTAAAAAAAAAGAAAAAAAGTGATGATTCTTATGTCCTTGAGTCATTCTACAAGATGCACAGCCAAAATTTAGTCAGGATTAAACATTAGTTTTATTAGGATGGAAAGCAGAAGTCACCGAGCCACATCTCTAACCACAAAAGCAATAATAACCAGCCAGCAAGGATACTGCAATGAAGCAAGATGAAAAAAGGATTATGCGCCCTTCTCTTAATATCTGAATGCAAATTAACGGAAAAAAAATACAGTTAAAATAAATAAGAAAATGAGCTATGTAAATGCCTTATGAAAGAACTCTACTTAACAGCATAAACAACTTCACATGCACATTAAGTTTTAGGCCCACATGCACATTAAATTACATGTTCGGTGCAATGCCGATTGGCTGAAATTGTTTAGCCACTTTGAAAATGCTGATGCATGAGGTGTCCTGGGAGATTTGCTGCAAAAAGGAAAAATGCCTTTACATTTTGGAGTACCTGAACCAGTGTACTTCACAATAATCTATAAAATAACCACCTCTGAACTATTATTGCTTGCCCTAATTCTGTAACTTTACCAAGAAATGGTTGCTAATTCTCTGTCTATCCGGGCACACTTAACATTGGCAAGGAATATTTCTATTTTTTAAAGTAGTATCAACAAAGATCCTTTCTTTCGGCAAGCAAAAACCGGTCGTATGAAATATGTTCCCGATTTACAAATGGCTTTCCATTTTCTGAATGGACCTTTACCGGACACACACACAACAAGTGAATATTCCTAAAGTGAGCCTATACACTGCAATAAATGTTATTTATTTTACTAGTGGGTTGAAGGGCAGATGGGAGGAATCCATATTCACTATATGAGCCAGTGAACACTGTAGCAATTTAAAAAGCTGGGAAGAATGTTCTTACAACACATGAGCTGCAGATTTATCAATACTCCTCTAAATGAACAAATGTAACAATCTTTTGTATCAGTGAGGTTTTATTCATTTACTAATCTGGCCCTGCCAGAATACAATATCATGTAACATTTATTTCTAACTGCATAAACATATCAATTGACAGATTAATAGTAATCCCTTCACAAAAGCTCACAGTAATCACTAAATAGTTTGTTCTACCATTTGTTAGTCACATAATGCACAAAATAGTCCATTCTGAACACAACAATGGGCGAGGCTGCGGCCTTGCAATACTTTGGCAAGTTTTGAATTCAGAATGTTCTGCTGTAAAGTGATTTACAATAATATGATACTGGTAATAAAATCTAGCAACATAAAATGTGTATATAAAATCACCAAAATTCAACCGTGGAGGAGCTACACTATATAAAAGGTAGGATATTGATATTTAAAAGGGCACTTTGAAGTCTATGGATGAGACTAAGTTTATCCAGGAGTAATCCATTTTGCTTAGAATTTTATGCTCTCCAAATATCTAGGTAGGACAATATTTTTTGAGGTAATAAAACCCCTTGCTTTGTAGTTTAAAAGGTATTATAGTCACCTGGTTTTCAGTCAAACTGTTTTATAGCAATTTGCCCAAAATGATGCTCTCCTTGGCACCCATAGGCCATTCCACATATACACACACACACATATATATATATATATATATATATATATAAAATCTCAAGTAGAAAAGAGATGCATTCTAAGAAATGTAGAAAAAAATCACTATTATTTAATATCAAATAGCATAAATCCGATCGACGTTTCGACCTCTTCAGGTCTTCCTCAAGATCATATATATCATGTATATATACATACACACCGCGCTGGGGGTAGAATTTCTCTTCTACATACAGTCACCAACAATTACCGTATATACACTCGAGTATAAGCCGACCCGAATATAAGCCGAGGCCCCTAATTTTACCCCAAAAAACTGGGAAAACTTATTGACTCGAGTATAAGACTAGGGTGGGAAATGCAGCAGCTACTGGTAAATTTCTAAATAAAATTAGATCCTAAAAAAATTATATTAATTGAATATTTATTTCCAGTGTGTGTATATAATGAATGCAGTGTGTGTGTATGAATGCAGCGTGTGTGTGTATGAGTGCAGTGTGTGTGTGTATATGAGTGCAGCGTGCGTATATGAATGCAGTGTGTGTGTATGAATGCAGTGTGTGTGTATGAGTGCAGTGTGTGTGTATGAATGCAGTGTGTGTATGAGTGCAGTGTGTATGAGTGCAGTGTGTGTATGAGTGCAGTGTGTGTATGAGTGCAGTGTGTGTATGAGTGCAGTGTGTGTATGAGTGCAGTGTGTGTATGAGTGCAGTGTGTGTATGAGTGCAGTGTGTGTATGAGTGCAGTGTGTGTATGAGTGCAGTGTGTGTATGAGTGCAGTGTGTGTATGAGTGCAGTGTGTGTATGAGTGCAGTGTGTGTATGAATGCAGTGTGTGTATGAATGCTGTGTGTGTGTGTGTATGAGTGCAGTGTGTATGAGTGCAGTGTGTATGAGTGCAGTGTGTGTATGAATGCAGTGTGTGTATGAATGCAGTGTGTGTGTATGAGTGCAGTGTGTGTGTATGAGTGCAGTGTGTGTGTATGAGTGCAGTGTGTGTGTATGTGTGTATGAGTGCAGTGTGTGTGTATGAGTGCAGTGTGTGTATGAGTGCAGTGTGTGTATGAGTGCAGTGTGTGTATGAGTGCAGTGTGTGCATGAATGCAGTGTGTGTGTGTGTGTGTGTTGCAGAGCCTTGGGGGGGGGGGGCAATTTTATTATTTTTTTTTACATTATTTTAATATTTTTTTTTCATTATTTTTTTTTATTTACTTTTTTTTTTTAAATTATTTTCATATTTTTTTATTATTATTTATTATTTGTAATGTTATTTTTTTTTTTAATTATTATTTTATTATTAATTTATTTTTGTTTCGTCCCCCCTCCCTGCTTGCTAGCTGGCCAGGGAGGGGGGCTCCTTCCCTGGTGGTCCAGTGGGGTTGGCAGTTCAGTGGGGGGCTGTGGGGGCTGCAGAGATGTTACTTACCTTTCCTGCAGCTCCTGTCAGCTCTCTCCTCCTCCGCGCCGTCCGGTCAGCTCCCTCTGTCAGCTCACACTGTAAGTCTCGCGAGAGCCACGGCTCTCGCGAGATTTACACTGGGAGCTGACCGAGGTGCTGAACGGACGGCGCGGAGGAGGAGAGAGAGAGCTGACAGGAGCTGCAGGAGAGGTAAGTAACATCTCTGCAGCCCCCAGTCTGTATTATGGCAATGAAAATTGCCATAATACAGACTATTGACTCGAGTATAAGCCGAGTTGGGGTTTTTCAGCACAAAAAATGTGCTGAAAAACTCTGCTTATACTCGAGTATATACGGAAGGTCTCCGTGACCTGTATCATTAAAACTCAATGCAGTAAGAGACTAAATTAAAGCAATATTAAACATTGCTACAACATTGCTACAGCAACACGAAAGTAATGCATAGTCAACCTAAAATCCAAAGTAGATTGTTACCACGTGTATGTAATAATTGATCCAAAAAAAAATAATAATAAAAAAAAATCATGAGATTTACAGTTGTGCCCCAAAAGTAAAGGAAAATTACTCATTTAAATTATGAACAGAAACAAAATATAGCACAAAATGCTTAGTAACTATTCCAGTAATGTATTTTTACTTTTTCCCTGAAGATGATAACTCTGTGTCGTCATTCCCAGCACACCTGTGTCATCCACTGCATTTCACATTCTCATTCATTCCTATTCCTTTTTAATTTGTAGCATTTTTATTTTGTGAAAGCGCATTATTGGCTGAGAAAACACATAATTTGTGAGGGTAAAAAAAAAAAAAAACGATTAAAGGTAATGCCAGCATAAACCTTACAATGTCCTTAGCATGGGTGTAAAAATGGCCAAGCAGCTAAGGGAAGTAATGAACACCTCAGGCTGCTTATCTCTGAATATGAGATTTAGTGTGGGAAATATACAAAAATGGTTGCTTAGTTGTGTAGCTAAAAGTAGAAACATACCTTAAAGGATCACTATAGGGTCAGGAACACAAACATGTATTCCTGACCCTATAGTGTTTAACCCCTTCAGGACGGAGTCAATAGTGCACGTTCTGATCAAAACAAAACGTAAACAAAAACTGGAATTTGCGCTATATGTCTGTTCACCCGTAGTTCCCCTCATTCAAATTATATGCACCCACACTTATTATATATCATTTTGTTCAGGAGAAACAGGGCTTTAATCTATCATTAAATATTCATATATGGAACATAATTTATTATGAATAAAATTAAAAAAAATTGAGAAAATAAGATTTTTTTTAAAAAAAATTGCATTTCCGTCTGACATTTTAACTGTGAATGTCATAACACTTAGGTTTTACTGCAAAAAAATGCACATATTTGTAATCAGCGATGTCTCACGAATACAACAGTACCCCCCACTAACAGATTTTATGTTGTTTTGGAAAGTTACAGGGTCAAATATAGAACATTCCATTTTCAAATTGAAATTTTCCAGATTAGTAATGTTACCTTTTAGACGGTGTATTAGCCCAGGAATGAGAATTACCCCCATAATGGCATAGCATTTGAAAAAGTAGCCAAGCCAAGGTATTGAAAGTGGGGTATGTTTAGTCTTTTTTAGTAGCCACTTAGTCACAAACACTGGCCAAAGTTCGTGTTCATATTTGTTTTTGTGTGAAAAAAGCAAAAAACGAATATTTGGCCAGTGTTTGTGACTAAGTGGCTACTAAGAAAGACTGGACATACCCCACTTGCAATACCTCGGGTTGTCTACTTTTGCAAATGGTATGCCATCATGGGGGTAATTCTCATTCCTGGGCTACCATACGCTCTCAAAGGCAACATAACCAATCTGGCAAATTTCAATGGGAAAAAAATGATATGCAAGCCTTATATGTGACTCTCTAACTTTCCAAAACACCATAAAACCTGTACATGGGGGGTACTTTTATTCTCGGGAGACTTCACTAAACACAAATATTAGTGTTTTAAAACAGTAAAACATATTACAACAATAATATAGACCATAAAAGTGCAGTTCGCTTGTAAAAAATGTGAAAAACGTCACTTTTACTTAAAATATCATTGTTGTAATACAATTGACCAGTTTGAAACACTAATATTTGAGTTCAGCGAAGTCTCCCGAGTAAAACAGTACCTCCTATGTACAGGTTTTATGGTGTCTTGGAGAGTTACAGGGTCAAATATAGTGCTTGCGAATTAAATTCTCTGCACTTTCTCCCTGTGTTGTCAGGCATGTCAATCAAATTTTTATTAATCAAATCACATAATTATGTTAAAAGATTATTTAAATATACACGTAGAATTTTAATATATATGCATTTATAGGTATTTAAATTCTATGTGTATACTAATGTAATCTTTTATGTAATTATATGTATGTGTATATATATTTGCGGTTATTTGTATTTTATATATAGATAGATATATATAGAATGTCATTCTAAGTGTATTTTGTTACCGATATATATATATATATATATATATATATATATATATATATATATATATATATATATATATATATTTATTAATAACAAAATACAGTTAGAATGAAATTACATATGCATATATAATTTAGTTTCAATATTTTAATTTTATTATTTTATTTATTTATAATTTTAATTATACGTATTTATATATTATATATGTACATTATATATATATATATATATATATATATATATATATATATATATATATATATATATATACACACATATTATATATATATGTAACGTCATTCTAAGTGTATTTTAATATTAATATTAAAATACACTTTGTATGACATTACATATATATAATATGTATTTATATATATATATATATATATATATAAAAAAATATATTTAATTTATTTTTAAACATGTTTATTTTTTTTATTCTTCCTACCAGCAGGGGGACGGTTTGATATTTTAGACAGTCCCCCTGCTGGCAGATCCATAGCCAGCTATAGGGGGCCATGAGATCGCTCTTTGAGAGTGATCACATGGCCCCCGGGGGCCTCATTTGCCGGAGGGGGGCTGCCTGGGCTGTCAGGCAGCCCCCCAGAAGAGGATCGCGGCAGAGGTAAGTACAACTCACCTCCTGGGGCTGCAAGCCGTTACGACGTACCATGCCGTCGCAACGGCTTTAAAGCCCATTTAATGCAGGACGGCATGGTACGTCGTAACGGTGTTAAGGGGTTAACCCACCATATAGGTGGTTTGCCCCCTCTTAGCCCCCCTATAAAAAGTATAAGACTCACCTTATTTCCAGGTCTGCCGGTGCTGGCTCCACCCACTTTGTGACATCAAAATGGGCGATTGTTAGCCAATCCTATGCTTTCTAATAGGGAAAGCATTGGATTGGCTAAAATCGGCATGGGGCGGGGCCAAATGCAGTTTTGGACAATCAGGACCTCCTCTTAGAGATGCATTGAATCAATGCATCTCTATGAGGAAAATTCAGCTTCCCCATGCAGAGCCAGGAAGCCCCTCCAGTGGCCATCTAAGGAGTGGCCACTTGGAGGTGTCCCTAGAGGCAATGTAAACACTGCCTTTTCTCTGAAAAGGCAGTGTTTACATGAAAATGCCGGAAGGGAGCTATTATACTCACCAGAACAACTACATTAAGCTGCTCTAGTGACTATAGTGTCCCTTTAAAATAAATTCACTTATCTGTCCTGATTTCCAAATTTCATCATATGCATAGGATTTTAGTCTATTTTCAGATGGTACAGGTCACAAATTACAAGGTGGCCAATATTTTAGCGGTCACAGGAACCAAAACTGGGATACAAAAATATATATTATTATCACGCCAAGTATAAACTGTGCTCAGCTACAACTCTAGAGTGTAGCAATAAATACCTCCATCTATACCGTTGCCAGGATTTTGTGAAGTTACAGTGCCAACTTGTTTTTCAAACTTGGAATTCACTGAGCTCGTGTCTAAATTTAGGGCATTTTAGCAGCTCACAAACTCAATTCGCTTCATAATTCATAGTATTTGCAAATGTAGACACCACACTGTGTTTTCTGTAGAAAGTGTACTACAAAAACAAAAAATTAACACTGTTTAGTTACATCTCCGGAACATAGCAATAAACCCGAAATTTAACATTGACAATGGTTTTGTTAAATAACAGTGTCAAATCAGCAAATTTCCCATTTACTTATGTTACAAAATCTGAATGATGGGTTGCATTTTGGGGCATTTTACAAGCTCACCAATCTTGCATTAAATATATTGCTTGTGAAGCACCCCCTGGATTAGATCATTGTAATGATATGTATGTATTTTGAATAAATTTGCGCCGCACTCGGTACAGTGTGACCACTTATTCCTTAAAAAAAAAAAAAGGGCTTAAGAAGTTGCTGGGTCCACTTGTTTTGGTTTGGTTTAAAAGGAAACTATAGTGCCAGGAAAAGAAAAACTAAAGGAAAGAATGTGAGAATGTCCAGCGTTGTTTCATGAAGTTAAACTCTGGGTGAATCAAGAAAGCGCCCTTAGTGACTGTCTGGGAATTTTACATTGCGTGGTTAAGGGGACAGGGGCACTGCACCCAGACCACTTCAACTAGATGAAGTGGTCTGGGTGCCTATAATGTATCTTTAAGACTAAAAGGAGGGACATCTCCAGAGAACACCAGGCACTATAACCGGTTAGATGAGATGAAATAATCATAGTGCCTACAGCGTCCCTTTAAGCTCTATCCTGGTCACCCCTCTATCAGCATGGAAATAGCCCGATGGAATAAAAGCTGCAAGATAAAATTATTTTGTCAAGGGATATCTAGGCCTAGGTAACCATAAGGAAGTAATGCAGTCACCGAGACAAGAAGGATTTATAGATAAATAATATTTGCAGCATTGTATAGGACATTCATAGATGACATGGCACTTAATTTTTTTTTAAACCGTAAGAAAAAAAAAAAAACTGCATTGAACACACACATTATATATATAATATAATCTTTGCCTGCAAACCGCTCTGCGAACATTACTTTTAATAGATGAGAAACCAGACTCCTTGTGGACAGCAGGGCAAGCCGTGGCAGACCAAGAAAACACTTGCTGCCCTTTTTGAGAGCTGACTACCAACAGGTGTCCAGCACAAGAATATCGTCTTCCAGCACACTGAATGCTTACAATTCTTTAACAATGCTAAGAAAGCATGTACACCCGAACGAGAAGAAAAAAAAATAATAAAAAAATAAATAAACATAGAACAGGTACCAGACCATGTGATAGAACAAAATTATGTAAACTATATAAATTATAGTGCATTGCAGTCGCACAAAATTTAAAAAGAACTTTAAACAAGATAGAGCACATTTTAGAAGAGAAGAGAGGCACTCTAAGCACCCAAATCACACATATAACAAGTTTTATATGGGAAGCATTGGATAGGACTAGAAGAGGTGGAGGTTAGACTGTCCACACGCAGGATTGCAGGTAGATTTAACCTTTTTTTTTTTTTTTTTCAAAGTTTACATTTTTGAAGGAGGAGACCATAATTCATAGTAATAAAGGAGCCCTCCAAGATTAAAAATACAAATAGCCATTTTTAGAGTGTTCCAATAAGGAACTGTTCATTCTGCATGGTAGATGTCAGATAAAGGGAATTTTTTAGATGAGTTTATTAAAGTGTTCTTGTCATTGTTCTCACGTTTAATTAACCCCTTAAGGACGGAGCCAAATGTACAAGTTGTGAACGAAACAAAATGTAAACAAAACCTGGCATTTGCGCTATATGTCTGTCCAACCATAATTCACCTCTTTCATATTAAATGCACCCCCCCTTATTATATATCATTTTATTCAGGGGAAACAGGGCTTTCGTTTAACATCAAATATTTAGCTATGAAACATAATTTAATATGAAAAAATTTTCTACATGACATTTTAACTGTCAATGTCATAATACTGTTTGCTTTTACTGCAATAAAATACACATATTTGTATTTCAGCAAAGTCTCACGTGTAAAACTATGTACAGGTTTTATGGCGTTTTGGGAAGTTACAGGGTCAAATATAGCGTGTTACATTTGAAATTGAAATTCACCAGATTGGTTACGTTGCCTTTGAGACCGTATAGTAGCCCAGTAAATAAATTTACACCCATAATGGCATACCATTTTCAATAGTAGACATCCCAAGGTATTGCAAATGGGGTATGTCCAGTCTTTTTTAGAAGCCATTTGGTCACAAACACTGGCCAAAGTTAGCGTTAGTATTTGTTTGTGTGTGAAAAGTGCAAAAAACGCCAATTTTGGCCAGTGTTTGTGACTAAGTGGCTACTAAAAAAGACTGGACATACCCCATTTGCAATACCTTGGGATGTCTACTATTTCATTCTTGGGCTACCATAGGGTCATAAAGGCAACGTAAGCAATCTGGCTAATTTTAATGTGAAAAAAATGAAACAAGCCTTATATTTGACGCTGTAATTTTTGAAAACACCATAAAACCTGTACATGAGGGGTACTGTTGTACTCGGGAGACTTCGCTGAACACAAATATTTGTGTTTCAAAACAGTAAAAAGTACTGCAGCAATAATATCGTCCGTGTAAGTGCTGTTTGTGCATGAAAAATGCAAAAAACTTCACTTTTACTGGCGATATCATCGTTGTAATACATTTTACTGTTTTGAAACACTAATATCTGTGTTCAGCTAAGTCTTCCGAGTAAAACAGTACCCCCTATGTACAGGTTTTATGGTGTCTTGGAAAGTTATAGGGTTAAATATAATGCTAGCAAATTAAATTCCCTATACTTTCGGCATGGGTTGTCAGGCAGGTCCCGCTAATTGTAATTAATTAGGATACCTAATTATGTAAAATTATTACATAAATATATGTGTAGAATTAATATATATATATATATATATATATAATTTTTGTAAAATATTTTTTATTTATATATAGGTATATATATATATATATATATAGTGATATATACGTATATATTTATGTATATAGATATATATTATTTCGTTCTACGTGTATTTTGATATAAATATATATTAATATCACAATACAGTTAGAACGAAATAAAACATCTATATATTTAATATTTTATTTTTAATTATTTTTTTTATTTTTTTTACATATTTACATTGTTATATTATATATAAATATATATATATAACAATAATTATATATATATTTAATCAGTATCAGTCTACGTGTAATTTGATATTAATATATATATATATATATATTAATATTAAAATACACCTAGACAGTGTGTGTGTGTGTGTGTGTATATATATGTGTTTATATATACTTAGATCATTATATATATATATATATATATATATATATATATATATATATATATATATATATATATATATATATATATATATATATATTTTTTTTTTTTTTTTTTTTTTTTTTTTTACACTTATTTTAATTATTTTAATTGTATTTCCAGCCAGCAGGGGGACTAACTGTCATTACAGCCAGGTAACCCGGCCATGTGATTGTGAGGTCCTCGCAAGGACCTCACTCTCACATGGCCCGAGGGGGCTGAAGAGGACGGAGGTGCCGCAGGGGGCTCCCTGGGAGTCCCCCCAACCGCGATCGCCGGCGTGGGATCGCCGGCGACCGGGTAAGTAACAAAAAACCGGAGGGCTTACCATTACGTCCTGCGGCGTTTAGAGCCGCTTTAAAAAGGACGTAATAGTATGCCCTCCAGTCTTAAGGGGTTAAAAAGCAGAATGTTTTCCATCTAGTGTACTAGCCAAAATGCTAGCAAATGTAGATAGATGTTAAAGTCTCCTTAAATACATGGTCCACCAGGGAAGGGGGTGGAAATGATCCAAGGGCACAAGCATACAGGTGATTTAGGCCTCGGTCTCACAGTATTGTTATTCTGTCGACTGAACGCAGCAGGGGTTATGTTAGGATGTATCTCGGGATTGGATTACAGGAAGAACGCAGAATACAGAAATTAAGCAGGGTCTTGCAAGCCCAGAATTGGACTGCCAACCCATGATTTCAATGCTCTCCAGGCCTAGACTGCCCATTGGGATTTTTCCCAGTAGACTGTAGTAGCAGAGGCCGAGCATGCTGTGAAACTATGGTGAGTGTGTATGGTATCCCTGGAAGTATTTGCAGGTGGCTGTGAGGTGAGATGAGGCTGTGATCTTTACAAGAAGAACAAAATACATTGTGGGCAGTTTTATCTTTGATTTTATGCTGATTGATCCTTACCTATGTGTAAGTAATAAATGCTTTTTGTACTTTGCACAAGCCTTTCTACTTTTTCATTCTGGATGTCTTTCTTCTTATATTTTTTCTACATAAATGAGATTGAATAATTTTGAAATCAGAAATACCTAAAACAACAAGGAGTTTTGATACGCCCTGTTTTTACAGAAAAAGTGTGAGTGATCCATTTGGCACATATCACTATTATATATATACCAAACAGAGTTGCACTATGATACTTTTTATTTTCCTATAGTTGCATTGACCCATATTTTGGTTTCATCTTTACAAGCAGGAAAGAAGAGTCTGCATATCTCTTGGAGGCATTCACAGATCTCAAGCTCTGTTTATCATTTTAATAAAGGCTGCTGGGGTATATAATGACACACTGCAACAATTTACAATTACAAACCTATATAGTGCATGCATCAAGTGATTAGGACCATCCAGATATGCACCAAAAAAATTGTTTGTCCTTGTCCCACAAGTCTTTTGGAATTTTGATTATCCTTTTTTTTTTTTTTTTTTGTGCTTATAATATTTCTTAAGGGCACCCTATGGTTTCAGAAGTCACAGCACTGCCTGATTTTTATTGGTATAGTAGTAACCAAGAAAGGTCTCCGCCAGGCTACAAAGCTGCTGGAATAAGCGTTATTATAAGAGAATGTGAGCATTAATATACGTGCTATTGTAATGCCAACTGATTTACATTGGAGTTAAATTAAGGGATTCTGGATACATAAGCACTTTTCACCTTACCACAACTATGCACAAGTTTCTAGAACAATAGCGTAGAAGGGAAGACCAGAATGCTTTGTATTCATCTTGCAGTATTTCATGCTAATTATGTTGGGGTTATTCAGGGTACAATGGTTTTTGTAGCACAATGAATTTCCGGGAATTGCAGTCCTCGGCTTGTAAGTCAAAAGTCTATGTGAATATGAATAAATATGATGTTGCTACTAAATTTTTTATGTATGTTAGATATATTACTTTAGACACTTGGCCTAGAATATGGATGGATAGAGCACTCAGCACTGCATTACTGGATCTCTGGCAATGTTGCACTTGTGTAAACAGATCAGGAACAGCGCATGCACAAAAAAATAATAATACAGTTTTAAATATCACTTACAGCTACTTAAAACACATATCTCAGCAAATTATTACAGCATTCAATTCCAGATATTGGGGTACTGTGGAGTAGTGGTGGGTTTAACACAATATGGCCATATGGTGGAACTGAATCCCCTTTTTTTGCGGTGATAGATGATAATAATGATTAACCCCTTAAGGACAGTGGCGTTCAAATTATTTTTTTTGCATTTTTCACACACAAACAAATATTAACAATAAATTTGGCCAGTGTTTGTGACCAAGTGGCTACTAAAAAAGACTGGACATAACCCATTTGCAATACCTTGGGTTGTCTACTATTGCACATGGTATGCCATCATGGGGGTAAGTTTAATTCCTGGGCTACCATACGGTCTCAAAGGCAATGTAACTAATCTGGCAAATTTCAATGTGAAAAAAGGTAACATGCTATATTTGACCCTGTAACTTCCCAAAACACCATAACACTTGTACATAGTGGGTACTGTTTTACACGTGAGACATTGCTGAACTCAAATATGTGTATTTTATTGCAGTAAAAGCAAACAGTATTATGACATTCACAGTTAAAATGTCACATAGAACTCCCTTTTTTTTTATATTTTATTCATATTAAAGGGAAACTCCAGTGCCAGGAAAACAATCCGTTTTCCTGGCACTGGAGGGTCCCTCTCCCTCCCTACCCCCAATACCCGGTTACTGAAGGGGTGAAAACCCCTTCAGTCACTTACCTCATGCAGCGACATGTCCCACGTCGTTGCCTGCTCCTCCCCCGCCGCTCCCCCTTCTTCCTTTGTCGGCCGGTGGGCGAGACTGATCCTGCCCACCGGCCGAGGAGTCCCAATGCGCATGCGCGGCAATGCCGCGCATGCGCATTGGCGCACCCCATAGGAAAGCATTGAAAATTAATTTCAATGCTTCCCTATGGGGAATAGAGCGACGCTGGAGGTCCTCACACAGCGTGAGGACGTCCAGCGACGTTCTAGCACAGATAATCTGTGCTATGATGCAGGAACTGACCTCTAGTGGCTGTCTAGTAGACAGCCACTAGGGGAGGACTTAACCCTGCAAGGTAATTATTGCAGTTTATAAAAAACTGCAATAATTACACTTGCAGGGTTAAGGGTAGTGGGAGTTGGCACCCAGACCACTCCAATTAGCAGAAGTGGTCTGGGTGCCTGGAGTGTCCCTTTAAATTAGGTTTCATACCTAAATATTTGATGTTAAATGAAAGCCCTGTTTCCCCTGAATAAAATGATATATAATAAGTGTGGGTGCACATAATATGAAAAGAGATGAATTACACCTGAACAGACATATATCGCAAATTCAAGGTTTTGTTTATGTATTGTTTTAATCACAACGTGTACATTTGGCTCCGTGCTTAAGTAGCCTTGGAAAATTTCAAGATGTATTTTTCTGTGTGCGTTATTCTTCAATCTGTATTATGTATACACATTGGTTTTCACAGCAGCACTACTGCCAGGAAATGCATGTTCTTGATGTGCCCCCAAATACCCCTTTTTTCTATGCATTTGTATAAACAGGCTTCTAACATCTAATTTCCAGAAGAATTAACTGGCTGATATTTTACCTAAAATTGGTTCTTTTCATACCACAATCAAAGCGCTTTGCATGTTGCCAAAGTGTTATGAATGTTCTGAGAATAGTCAGAAATTCTAAGTGAATTTGAAGTAGCTGAACTGGAATAATGCTACAAGTTACCTATGCTTCCAGTTAATCCATTATGACCTTAAACCGAAAATTCAGTTTGAATTCCCAACAATTCTCTCTTTAGTAGATAACCCTGCTGGAGCCCTATCACATGACTTACACATGTGAAATTTGACTATGCAGGATAAAAGTCTTCACGTTGGAAGAGGATGTAATTCGAGTATACATTGTAAACAACAATGGAACAACGAATTTATACAAAGTTTAATAATACTCTTAACATGATTCATGACAATGCCAAAACATATATATATACACAATATATATATATATATATATATATATATATATATATATATATACACACACACTCAATCTAAATCTTCTTTAGTCAAAAAACATAGAATCCAGAGTTCGACATTTCAGTCCCTCCTTTCAAGAATTGAAAACAGTCTGCAAGGACTGAAACGTCGACTATTATCTTTATCACTTTATTTGCCAAAAAAAGCAGCAGTTTCAAACGTATTCTACAGAGTGCTCTCTATTTCAACTTTATATATGGCCAACCAACCAGACATTGTGGTGGTAGACAAGGAACGCAAGACTGCAGTCATGGTGAATGTGGCAATACCTAGTGACTATAACATCAGGAAGAAGGAACATGAGAATGTGAGCAAATACCAAGGACTGAAGAACTGGAAAGGATGTGGAAAGTGAAGGCAGTAGTAGTCCCAGTTGCAAAATGAGCACTCGGGGCTGTGACTCCCAAGTTAGGTGAGTGGCTTGAACAGATTCCATGCGGGACATCTGAGATCACTGTCCAGAAGAGTGCAGTTCTAGGAACAGCTAAGATACTGCGCAGAACCATCAAACTCCCAGGCCTCTGGTAGAGGCCCGAGAATGATGAATAAACATACCACCCAGGAGGGGTGAGAAAATCTATTTAAAAAAAATAAATAAATATATATATATATATATATATATATATATATATATATATATATATATATATATATATATATATATATATATGAAAAGCAATAAAGGGAGCACACTAGGTCTTGATTATAGTGCAAAAATTATTTACTGCATTCACAACGAATACATAACTGTGGTTAAAGCAAAATCTTTTTGCTTTAACCACAGTTATGTATTCGTTGTGAATGCAGTAAATATTTTTTGCACTATAATCAAGACCTAGTGTGCTCCCTTTATTGCTTTTTCTATATATTACGCGGGATTGCACCTAGGCTTATTTACTTTGGAGAGTTTTTTGAGAAGGAGGAGTGCCTAGCTCTTGATTTTGTGTGTGTGTGTGTGTGTGTGTATATATACATATACATATATACACATATACACACACACACACACACATACATATACACACACACGAACCCAGCACTCACTCTCCTGGTCTTGTCCTTGACTGGGTGCAAAGCACTTATGCCAAAATATAAGTATCAAGGAAGGTACACTCACAGAATTTGGTAGTTAAATCTTGATGTTTTCTTGAGTAATGATACACCAGAAAATTTGTCAAAGTTCCAGTCCTCTATGGGACTTTTATCATGTCCTTACAAATGTTTTAATCCCAAAGTCTTCTCTCCAGCGCTGTTTAGCTCTGCCCCTGTTCTTCCACTTCTCTGAGATTCTTCAAACTGGAAGCCTCTGATTGCAGTGCATTTGTTTAAAGAATCTCAGAGAAGTGCAAGGACAGGCACAGACTTAAACAGTACTAGAGAGAAGACTTACGGTTAATCCATCCGTTTAACGGTTTAAGCCCTAAAGTTAAGCCTGCACCAGGGACCTCCTGGACACGTAACATTTTTCCAATTAGAATGTTATGATGACTGGAGGTTCCCTTTAACCCCTTAAGGACACATGACATGTGTGACATGTCACAATTCCCTTTTATTCCAGAAGTTTGGTCCTTAAGGGGTTAAGTCAGTATAGGCAGCTGACAAAGAGTAATCACAAGAAGCCAAAGTCAGGAGTCTAGAATAACCAATAAATCAAGTCACACAGAGTTATGTGAATCAACAGTTTAGCTCTGTATGGTAGTCTGAAAAAGACTGCAATATATAGGTCAGGTATATAAACATTTAGTAGAAGGATAACAAATTTGTCTAATTTATTAGGATGCTACCAGCAGATCTCCGGTTTGTTTAGCCAAATTGAGCTAAATTCAAGAGCAGCAATTTCCCACAGCACTTTCGTTGCTCATTGAGCTGCACTGGGAAGTCTGTAATTGGACAGTCACAGAAAGTCTTGACTTTGTTAGAAGGGGACGGCTTGCAAAGGCAGACGACGAGAGAATTGCAACTTTGTATATCTACTAAACAGTGTTTATTTTTTAATTTGGGAAGTAGAGTGCTCTTTTAATGCCAAACTATTTCAAGAAAGGGATGACATAAACCAGTACTCTACTCAGTTATGAGATATCTCCCTTCTCAGCAGCAACAAGAATATGGAAGAGAAGAGAAGAGAGCACGCTTTTTAACAGATGCCAATAAATTTCCTGAAGTTCTTTTAACCTGAACTCCGTGTGTCAGTGTGAATTTACTTCTGCGTATACGCAATTTAAACATCTCTAATTTGGTCAGGAACAGATAGTCATTCAAACTTATTGGTTTGCCTAAAAAGATTCCCTTATCAGTATTTGATGGGTTTTTCTTATTCAGTTACCTGGGGGGCCAAGGCACCCCATATATAAATTGTCTTGGTGGTGGCAGCATTAAAATAGTAATATTTATATTATTTATATTTAAGTGTGTGTGGTGTTATGGAGGATTTTATCATTATTTCAGGTCTAGTGCAGACAAATAGTGAACTTGAACCCTTTCACCACCACAACATCACGCACACTCTTGAAGTAGGGTGCGTTCGTGACAGCCAGGGCTGTGTTTGGCTTGTGCTGGCTCTGCCCCTGAACTGCCGCCTTGTCTCAGCCAATCCTATGGGAAAGCATTGTGATTGGCTTACAGAATCACTTTTGATGATCTCAGCAGACAGCAGGCAGGTAGGGGCAGAGGCAGTAGCTGCATACAAGTAAAATGTAACTATATTTAGGGAGGCAGGAGGGGACCAGGAGGGCAAAATTGTAGTTTTAACACTATAGGATCAGGAATACATGTTTGTGTTCCTGGTCCCATAGTGTTCCTTTAAGTGTTTTTCTATAAGAAGCATCTAAATGTCTTAGTATGGCAATTGCCATACATTCACAGAAGGTCCCAATGCCTCTCTATGTAGGGACAACATAATGTTACCAAGTGGGGGAACACTAACATAATATATTCATTATATAAGAGCATTTTATTTTATGCTGACTCATGCAAAGTTTAAATGTTTCATCTGTGAAGTTTATTTTGAGCTTCACCAAGCTCTGCCTCGAGTATTTCAAATAGTGATTGTTCTAAATTGTGTTATCGCAAGTAATTTGAGCTCTAAAGAGGTTTGTCTCTGTACAAAAAGCAAATACTGGTTTTAGGATTCAGCTGCATCTTCTTGATCTTTCTTATTAGCGTACAATAAAATGTCCAGCTGCTCTGTACATCTGCTTTACAAATATCAGCAATGCAAGTCTCTTCGTAAGGCCATGTAGACGAGCTGACAAACAATACCCTGTATTTAATCAGAAACACAAAACTTATTTTGTATCCTCAACAAAAGAGAAATTGATATCTCGAAAATCTATATATTCTTTCTAACCCTGCCTCACCAGCCATTGGAAAGCATTTTTTTCAAATAACAGTCAACTTCCCAAAAGATCAATTTACCTGGAAGAATAGATTTGAAAAGGACACAGCTAGCTAAGCTCATTACTTGTTGCTGTCCCTCCCAATATGCCATTTCACATTAAAGTAACACTTCAAGCACCAAAACCACTTCAGAGCGTTTAGCTTCTTACCTTGGGACTGTCAGATATAGCTCCCAGTCTCTATCCATCTGAAAGCGCTCTTCACAGAGCTTACCTTATTGACTGATAGCGATTGGCTGATGCCCTCACCCAATGATCTTGCCCTGTGTGACAGGGTTTAGATCAGGAAAACCAACAGAAGCTTATAGCAGGTGCTCTAGGCTCTTGGTGGTTATGTTATCGTTATGGTGCTTGGAACGTGTCATTAATTAACAAGATGACAGTTTCACCCAATGAGTACCCAACTCTGTGACCAATTCCAAGGGTTAGGAACCACTGCTCTAAGTTAACAAATAAAGGTAGAACCTTTGCATCACTTTGATCTCAAGAGTATTGGTACATTCTATCAAAGCACTGACTGACCTCAAGAACTACACAACTGCTAATGATGGGTTTCTAAGACCGTAAATACTTTTAGAAAAGTTTGAGTTAGTTATATAAAACAACATATTGGGTTCTCATTCTACATTACTTATTTGTATAAATAACCACGAGTTGCATATAATGTCACATGCAAAAGGTTTGGTAATGCAGAGTCACCTGTTATACCCAATCTATGACCTCAAAAGCAAAAGTGCTCCTGTTACTCCAAGTACTAACAAAAGCTAGATCACAGAAACTCTTAAGAAGACAAAATAGAAACAGAATCTGGCTATGCAGGTCTTACAGGAATGCAGTGTTCTTGCCAAGTGTCAATCAAATCTCTCTCCCGATATGGCTCTTAAATCTTGCACAATAAGCCTTCTATAATACAAAGGCTATACAAACCCCACCAAGCAAGTATTTTGAGTAGTTTGAGTGTTGCCCAGTTGGATTATCCAAAACAATTAAAATTCAAAATATATATATATATATATATATATATATATATATATATATATATATATATATATATATATATATATATATATATATATATATATATATATATATATATATATATAAAAATTAACTTTTATTATAACACATTTGGGCTTACTATACAGAGCCTGGCACTGCTCTGAAATTCGTGAGTAGTACTATTTACTTGTCTATACTCACTTCTATCCATACAGTATACACTATGTGTTGTGTTATTTTTTAGGCATTGTGAAGACTACTCTGCCATCTATTCATATTTACTTTATATTTGGATTTAGTTTGAAGGGTACACTTTCACTCTGTGTTTTTACACTTTGTTGTTGGTGCTATTACTTATCTACTATTGTAGGGTGTTGGGGTAACACCTATTTCACCCTTCTATGCATTGTGTGTTGATTTAATAAGTATTGAAGCACCCTACTTGTATTTCTATTCTTCATGGGTATCATTTAGCTGATACTTGTCACCGTGTGCAATTCTGCAGTGAAACAAGCACACAATATTACAAAAATGTTAAATCTTAAAAGAATAGAAAAAAATATGAAAAAGTACACAATGGAAGGCAGCCTGGTTTTATTAAGCACTTGGCTATTTTTAGTAGGTCACACATATACATTATATATATATATATATATATATATTATTATTTTTTTTCTCTCTTTTGTTCGACAACCATTATATTTATTATATTAGCGAATGGAGGTGTTTCATGATGATCGTTGTTACAGCATGTAACAATGTTTCTCATCTAATACAGATTTCTAATAGCAGTTCACAATGCATTATCTATCCTTCTGGGCAAAGTCACAAATGTGAATATCAAGCCAGCGTCAATCCTCATGGCATTTTTTTTAAAAAAAACATTTGTATTAAAAACTTAATTCTCAAATACTTATTTCAGTTTCTTATTATTTAAAAACCAAAATGGAATATGAAGCTGAAACAGGTTTGAACAGACGTACTGCATCTGACACTGGAGGTTCTCATGCATAGCGTTTTTTAACTAATAAGATTAGACAGAAAAGCATTAAAGGGACACTGTAGGTACCCAGACCACTTCAGCTCATTGAAGTGGTCTGGGTGCGGTGTCCCTTTTGCACCTAATGCTGCAATGTTAAACATTGCATGACTAAGTCTGCCCTCAGTGCCGGTCTACCAGAAAGCCACTGGGGGCGCTTCTGGAATCGTAACAGACTTTTGGTCCGTTATCTGACGCTGGACGTCCTCACGCTTTGCATGTGGACCTCCAGTATCAGATTTTTTCCCCATACGAAAAGCATTGATTCAATGCTTTCTTTTGGGGAGGTCTAATGCGTGCGCAGCATTTGCCACCCTGCTCATAGCGGGTCAGGTAAGTAAAGGGTTTTTAACCCTTTATTTATTGGGTAGGAGGCAGCATGAGGGAGGAGGAGGCAGAGGGATCAGTAGTGCTAGGAATACAGCTTTATTTTCCTGGCACTACAGTATCCCTTTAATTGTTATGCTCTTGTTCCCTTTGTTGGATATTTCATTCCAGTTAATATTATTATTATATATTTGGCTATTTACCACCACTTCTGCAACACTCATTGTGTCAAATGGGTATTTGCAAGTGAGATAGGCTTTGTATAGTAGCATGTAAGCTCATTGATCGGCTTTGTATATTAGCATGTAAGCTCACCCCCTCTGTTCCTGTACGTCCAGTTATCTGGTTACAATTACATGTCTGTTAGTCCAGTGCTCCCCAACCTTTTTATCGCCGCGGACCGGTAAACATTTGATAATTTTTCCGTGGCCCGCTTGTTTTGATTTAATAAGACAAAAAAAAACCAAACAGTCACATATATTAAAAAAAACACGCAGACACATACATAGTCAGAAAATCACAAACACAGTCACATAAAGGTCCTCTCTCACTCCCCTGCCGGCTGCCAGCAATGTGCCTGCAGACCGGGGAGGGAGATCTCTGATCTCCCCTCCGGTCCGCAGGCACATTGCAGGGCTGGCACTTGGGCAATGCCAGCCCTGCATTAGCCGGCAGGCTCGCACACCCCACACCCCTGGGCGGCCCGGTACCGTTTGATCCACGGACCGGTACCGGTCCGCGGCCCGGGGGTTGGGGAACACTGTGTTAGTCCACCCATTGTACAGCGCTATGGAATCTGATGGCGCTATATAAATAATAAAATAATAATAAATTAAATGCACACATCAAGCTTACAAGGCCATATCAGGACAAAAGCAGTCCAACAACCCTCTCCACAGTTAAATTTTCTATGAAAGAAAATATGGACAGTCTCCAATAATAATTAAATTTATTTTTTTATTTCATTGAAAATGATGACTTGTATACAGAACCATCCTTTTGCATGCTAGTTCTGCAGAAAATGGTAGCATTTTCTAAATGAAATACAGAAATGTTCATACTGTTCTAAATTTAAGCACATCCCGACTCCGTTATTTAGATCACGATAATGTTACTGCAGTTTCTAAAAAGGTAATATAAAACTGTGTGCAGTCTGCTAACTTAAAATTCTAACCAAAAATACTGCATAAGGAAATATTTCAAGAAGCCACCCTTAACATATTCACTGCCTCAGTGGAGATAGAGAGGGATAACTTAAATTACTTTTCTATTTTTATAGAGCAGCATTCATATTACATCATTTTTAATCACGAAATGCTGCTCCCCCCCCCCCCCCCCCCCCCCCAAACGAAAATAAAAATCTGAACATGAAGCTTAGTGGTATAACATCGTATTTTCATTGCATGGATAACAGTTCAACTATCTCTATGCTTTCCATTGCCAATATAAGAAGAAAAAGGTGGTACCCCACCTTTTTAGGATGAAGGTACCGGACAACGAAATAGGTACTCGTAATTAAAAAAAAAAAAAAAAAAAAAATGTTGTTCTCGTTTTTTTGTTTTTAAACTGCACTAGTAATACAGCTCTGCACGCACAGTAAAGTTGTGATTAATTCAACAATAAAAAGCAGATCAGCATTGGAAAATAATATAAGGATGCTTACATTTAAAGAGTTACGAACTGAAGCGAAAATTGTTGAGAATTAAAAGTGAATTTTAAAAAAGGTCAAAGTAACCAATAGGAATTCCAAGCAATTCTCAAATTAGGGCATTGCGATAAAAATTTGATTTGTGATATTAGCATTTTTTTCCCCCCAAGTCATACATGATGAGTTATAAACACTTTTTCATGACCATGCAAGAGTTCATATTGATATTGAATTGATATTGCTATTGTTGAAGTGTAGTGAGAGAGAGCCTGGGCCACATGCATCCAGGGAATCTTTGGTTTATGACAAACGGCCAAAAAGAAAAACAACTATGACACAGAATCGAGGAAGAGGGCGCCTAACAATAAGGAATGGTTATGGTTCTCAGACTGCCCCCTTCGCAGATTTAGAATCCTAAAAAATACAATAAATCAAATCTGATTAACCCATTGTTCAACATATTCCAATATCCTTCTCTGTAAAGCCTAGCTGGAACACAGAGTTACTAATGACTTAAATTAAATAAATCTCAATACTGCACTGCTGAGAGCAGGTCAAATGTTACCTCCAGTGTTTAGCAGGCAATTAGCAAGCAGGACAACCTTTCTCACTAGTAAGCTTCTCTAGACATTTGTAGCTGAGCAGATCTCCTCCCTTTTTACCCCAATCATTCATTAGGTACGATTTATCCCCAGCTATATAATCTTACAATTACAGCTTTCTTCTGTAAGAAGCAGCCTGTACACAGCATTAGCCGGGAACATTACAATTACTAAGATTACTGTGTGAGCTACAGCTCATTAACATCTTGCTTTATTGTTTTACATGATTATTTCTTCTTCTCCCCAGTGTTCAACATGTCTTACAAAAAAAAAAAAAAAAATTAAAACCATTTTGCTTGATTCCTTACTGCCAGCTTCATTTCCTGAGCATCCCCCACCCCTCACCAGTGAATGCCGAATGACAGAAGCTGACACTTTGCAGGGGATGTCATTGTTTGCATTATACAACTGATAACTACTACTGTAATTTGCTTTAATTGTGGTATTTTTTGTTAACTGGACCAGTTTCAAGTTATTGTTGAGTAAATGTGTTAAAAGCTTTTGATCTACTAGTTATAGATAGAAAGATAACTAGCTACCTAGAGAAGTGATTCTATGACAATGTCAGAATGATGTGGAATATGCCACATATGAGCATACAAAGTATTCTCTCTTTTTGCATTTTCTATACCCATTATAAACTCACCATAGCAATGTTCTGCCATTTAAAATATAGTTTATAACAAACCGAGTACAAAAGCACTTCGTTATAAAGACAGGATAGTTGATTTATGAAAAAGCCTGTGGATAGAGATGATAATTACAAAGTCTGTAAGGGAATTCAAGTGTGCAGCATACATGATAAGTGTATGGAAGGGTTATTAGTGAACTCTCAGAAAAGTGTCAAGTTGTCAGGAACACAATTGCTTATACCTGACCCTATAGTGTTAGAAACCACAATTTAGATTGTCTGTCCCCCCCCCCTGACCCCTTAAATAGGATTTAAAAAAGTATCTTTACTCCACCGCCACATGGGTCTGCCAGCACTGGCCCCCACCCCTGATCCACCTCCTTGGTTGAAATCATCAGAATTAACGATCTCAGCCAGTCTAATGTTCCCCATTGGAAAGCATTGGACTGGCTGAGATTTTCAATTCTGATGATCTCAGCCAAGGAGGCAGGGCAGAGCCAAACACTGCACTGGCTAGTCAGCTTCTCCTCATAGACATGCTGAAGCGCCAGGAGCTGAAGAGGAGCTACCGGGTGAAGATGACGGCACATGCGAGGGACAGATTCAGGTAAGTAGAACTCACCTTAGCTGCCCCACCCAGCCACCGAACCCCTAGTGGAGATTTCACCATCAGAGGTGTTTGTGAATTCTGCAGAGACCGCAGACAGTAACAGTGGCACCTTAGTTTTTAAAGAGTAAGTAATTTATTTTCTTTTGCACATTTTAAATTATCTGTACAATGCACTAAACAACCGAGGGCAATTCCAGCCTCCACTGTCCGAAGGGTAGAAGTAAATGGTTATCCTATAATAAAGGCATAAATCTAAACTTGAGGACTACTGCAAATGAACAGTCATTTTGAGAGGATTGGACTATTTAAGTTGAATCTAATGTTAAATATGCAGTATCCATTTTATTGATTAATACATTCACAATACCAAGCCTGATTATGATGGAACATTTAGTAAGTGCATTTTCGTACAAAATGGTTCTTTGTAATAAAGGGGACTTGTGCTGCATTACTCAGGAGGGTGCACACATATTTTTCAGTACTTTGAATCCTCTGGACAAGTATTGTAGAAAACGTGTATGAGTGGGAGACGGAAACTGTGAAGGACAATGCACTGCTATTCTGTAACATAATGGAGAACAATATGATGTGGATACAGAATGCAGTCTTAAAGTGGCACTGTCGCCATCTGGGCACTTTGCAGAATGTACAAGAACCTTCATGGTGACATCACTGTGCCGGTGGGCTCGGGGGGAGGGGAGGAGTCAAATAGCAAAGGTGAGTTTTCTTTACCTAAGCCAGTTTTTGTGGGTCTGCTTCAGTGCCAGGAGCAGACATCACTGCTGAAATGCTGAGAGTACAGCTTTGAGGTCTATGTAGATATAACCACTTCCCTGCAGCCATCTCTGGTTCCGCCCAGTGTCTAGAAGGGTCAGGCGTAAGAAATATACAGCGACAAAAGTAGCCCCTACTTAGTCTCAGTATCTCTCTTGACTGGGTTGAAATTTCAGTGACATTCAGACTCAGTCAATAGGAGTATTTCATAAAAATTATATCTTCATGGAAAACAAAAGTACTGCTTTAATATGTGTACATGTCACCACTTACATGCCACTGCACCAGGTTTCACACAGAATAAAAAAAATAACGCACATTTCAACTTATCATTTGTCATAGAATTTGCGTTCAACAAATAACATTGTGTAGGAATCCCTAACGTTCTCTGCAAGGCAATGTTGCTATGACAACAACAAAGAAAAAAATCCTAACCTTGCAACAAAGAACGGCAATCTTTTATTAGAAAGGTACATGGATTACATAGGAAACACTAATATCCACATCAGGGCCGGATTGTCAACTGCTTGTAGGCACAATATTCTAATCCCCATGACCCAAAAAAGGCATCTGATGATAGTTTAATGAATTTATTACCTGGACACTGCAAGCACACGAAAAAACAATTTGACAACTGCACGTGTTTGTATGTGCATATATACTTATAAATTAGGGATCGACCGATATTGATTTTTTTTTAGAGCAGATACCGATATTCTGTGAACTTTCAGGCCGATATAATTTGCCGATATTCTGTACATTTACCATTTTGGAAAATAAAAAATATTTCTAAAGGTAAATCCACAAAATATACATGCCACGTGTAGTGGATACAGTGTGTTTAGACAGGGGAGCTGTGTGTGTTTGTGTAGTGTGTGTGTGTAGTGGATGCAGTGTGTGTATATAATGAAAGCAGAGTGTTTGCGTAGTGTGTGGGTAGTGTGCGTGTAAAGTGAATGCTGTATATACTAAATGCAAAGTGTGTGTATTTGTGTAGTGTGTGTATAGTGAATGTAGTGTGTGTTTGTATTGTGTGTATATAATGCAGTGTGTTTGTGTAGTGTGCATTATATAAACACACTACACAAACACACTGTGTAATGCAGTGTGTTTGTGTAGTGTGTGTATCTAATACAGTGTGTGTATCTAATGCAGTGTGTGTGTTTGTGTAGTGCCCCAAGCTGGAAACTATAAAAAGGAGCCTTAGGTTAGATTCCTAAGTGCCAGATTTATTAAAGGGACCTGAACAACTTCCACTTAATGAGGTTGTTCAGGTGAGAACTATAGCTCTCTGCAGCCTCTCTCATGTAAACACTGTATTTTCTGAGAAAATACAGTGTTTACATTGAATGCTAGGAACACCTCCAGTTGCAGTCACTCACCGTGAACCAGAGGGACTTCGGAGTTGATGGAGGCATAATATGCCTCCATCCACTCAGATCTGCTGTGCACGAGTATCCTGTGATTCAGTATCTCCTCCCACTGCATGCAGACACTGAACTTTCCTCATAGAGATTAATTGATTCAATTCATCTCTATGAGGAGATGCTGATTGGCCAGGGCTGTGTTTGAATCATGCTGTTTGAATCATGCTGGCTCTGCCCCTGATCTGCCTTCTTGTCAGTCTCAGCGAATCCTATGGGGAAGCATTGTGATTGGATCAGGCTACAACTTCTGATGATGTCAGCAGACTGCTTGTTTGTTTTTAGGCAAACAGCATACAGAGTTACAGCTTCTGCCTTGAATACAGTAAGAGTTTTACTATATTTATGGATGCATGAGGGGCCCAGGGGAGCTAGATGGTGGTGTTAACACGATAGGGTCAGGAATACACGTAGTTGCACTGGTGACTATAGTGTCCCTTTAATGAACCCAAACCTTTGCAAGTTTCCATCTATGTACTATTTAGGAATGACAGAAACAATAAAGTGGATGGTGCTCTATCAGGGAAGAACACCACATGCTGACGAAACACCACATGCAAAACTAGGATAACACTGGCAATGTTTCTGCCTGGATGACTGACAAGAGTTACAGGTGGATTTTCAGTCCAGTAAGAAAACAAATATATGTTTATTGGAAAGGTTTCATGATTGAATGCTGCACAGACAGAGTTTTTGTACCTTAAACACTGCAGAAAGCTAAAGCAGTAAGATATTGGAATACTGTTATTGTTTTATACGTGGTCATTGTCCAACTGTCAACAACTGTCAGCTAATGCAGTCTCCTGACCTAAATTGACAGGGGACAAAGTAATGAATAGGGCACCCCAGACAGGGAATCAATTATTTAAGATATTTAAGATAAAGGTTTTATCACTATCATGCTTTTCTAGGGGTATGCCAACATTTCGATTACTCTAAAATTTGAAATAAACTAAATAAAAAAAAAAAGTAATTTACCTTTTGTCACTTCATAACAAGACAGGTAAGGAAGATTATAAAAGAAATAAACATGTGTGTGCCATAAGAGTAAAAGAACAAGTATATAGGAGTGCCAAAATCTGAGCAAATAATCATTGTTTACTTAGTACAAGGATAACAGCTGGAGCATGTAGGAACCCAAGGGTGAGCTATACTTCCACAAAGTAAACAAACAGAAAGGGCATGGGATCTGCACAGCTACAAAAATATATATATATATCTCAACATGAATTTAAACAGGTTGAAAGCAGGGGGAGGGTACATCATGTATTCTAACTGTAAGCAAGATGATGTAAATCACGCAGATGGTTTAAACTGTTATGGTTGCAATATTTTTATTGTCCTAGAAACACCTACAAAAAAATAGATAAAAATATATACACTGTAGATTAAATGTGTTTTTCTTCAGTTTACATAGTTTTCCAAGCATTGTAAATGAAAAACGGTAAATATAAGGAACATGGCAGAATAATGTGTTATTTAAATATAAGCAGACACTAACAAAAAGTACATTTATTATCACAATAAATAACAATGTGTCCGTGCGTTATGGACGAAGCACTTCCGTATTGAGCTTGTTGTGCATAAATTTAAGTTCGTAGTCATTTTCATTCCATATCCATATATAGGAGGAGGCTTTAAAGTTTAGAACATTGAGCTTGTACTCATAAGCTGGAGATACACTCTCTATTTCCTACTTTATTGAAAGTGCAATGCATCTTAAGCCAGTTGAGCAGACAGTACAGGTCTATGTGTATTTGTTTAAAGTAACACTATAGTCCCCTAAATTACTGTAGCTAAATAACGCAGTTTTAGTGTATAGATCATTCCCCTGCAATTTCACTGCTCAATTCACTGTCATTTAGGAGTTAAATCACTTTGTTTCTGTTTATGCAGCCCTAGCCACACCTCCCCTGGCTATGATTGACAGAGCCTGCATGAAAACAAAAACTGGTTTCACTTTCAAACAGATGCAATTTACCTTAAATAATTGTATCTCAATCTCTAAATTGAACTTTAATCACATACAGGAGGCTCTCGCAGGGCCTAGCAAGCTATTAACATAGCAGGGGATAAGACAATCTTAATTAAACAGAATTTGCAATAAAGAAAGCCTAAATAGGGCTCTCTTTACAGGAAGTGTTTGTGGAAGGCTGTGCAAGTCACATGCAGGGAGGTGTGACTAGGGTTCATAAACAAAGGGACTTAACTCTTACATGGCAGAGGATTGAGCAGTGAGGCTGCAGGGGCATGTTCTATACACCAAAACTGTTTTATTAAGCTAAAGTTGTTCAGGTGACCCTTTAATGTTAGGTCTGTAGAAGGAATAGCCAGACAAGAATACAACAACATTTTAGGCTACAAACATATAGGTATAAAAAAAAAAAAAAAAAAAGTTAAGCAAATAACTATAAGATACTTTTTTCTTTTGTGTTTTTTTTTTTTTTTTTTAAATAAACCCACAAGTTATAAATTTCTCCTACGAGTGCCCTGTTAACATTTAACTTGAGCGGTGGGTGTCTCTCCTATGTGTACACATAACATAAATCTGCCAGTCCTTTTATGCAAATGAAGCTTCAGGCTCAGCGCCAGGAGCCAACGTTACTGCTGTACTCTCATGCACTGAGGTCTATGGAGGATCCTGCGAGACCTCAGTATCCTCCATAGATCTTGGGGAATGACACTTTTAGATGGCGATAGCTCCACTCAGTGCCTACTCTGTCTCAATATAACTTTTGACAGAGTTGGAATTTCAGTTAAATTCAAACACAGTCAATATGAGTATTTCATAAAGATTTTATCTTTATGAAATACTAATTTTGCAGAGGGGTGACAGTGCAGCTCTTATCTTAAATGTTAGAGACTCAAATTTCATCTTTACATTATGCTAGCAAATTTCTACATTTAGCTAAAACTAGAGGTTAAAAGTTATTTTAAAAAAACTAAACAAAAAAGAAAACATTCACATCCCTATCCTCTCACCAAGTCTGTGCCAAACCCATGCCAATCAGCACAGATATAAGAAGGCCATCTATGATAACAGACATGCACAGTACGGACTTCATATATCTGCCCTCCTCTGTGCATCTCTCCTGCTTGAATTCAGCCTAAGGGCAAAGGCCATGACTGCTAAGGGAAGTAGGGAAGAGGGGAAAGCTTTGTGTGAGAGCAGCAAGGAGAAAAACTACCCAGAATAACGTTTTGTAGCTGCTTTGGACAAGCAATCTGAGAAAGGAGCGAGTGAACGGATAATTTATGTTTCCACAAAGCCAACATGAAGTGTACGGGACTTTTAAACGGTTATAAGCAAGTATGTGCATCCCAAACAGGGATATGCAGTAGATGTGTGTCTTACAGCAAACGCAACACCCACTGAAAAGAAAACGCAATTAAAGTGCTCAGCAGGAGATAGAGGTAATGGAAATAAAGGGAAGAAGCACGTAATTGGTTAGAAAACTGCAAACATATCTGTTATGACATTTTACTTCAGCAATTGTTTCTATTATTAGCCTATTTAGCAGAAATACTCCAGAGAAATCAAGTTTTTTGGAGGGATGTATATGAAGAAACAGCTTGCACAAGCTGCATATCTTTAAAGTTTGAGCTGGAGAAAGAGTTTGCGGTCTGTGCTATAGAATAGACCAATCAGAGGCTTCTCGTTTAGAAGTCTCGGTGCTGGAGCAGCAAGCTCTCACACGCACACAATTGCACCTTTCCAGTGATCCTTAGTGAGCATTAGAGCTCACGGAGGAGTGGGGAATGCAGGAGAACGCAAGCTTAGTATGCCTGCTGTTTCCATTAGATCTGAGAAAGCAGACAAAAACCTCCCCGGGTGAATGACAACCAAAGAGTGGTTTCTGCCCCAGTTATAAAAGTGAAGATTTCTATTAAAAGAAAAAATATAATAGGACAGGACTTCAGACATACAAAGCACTTCAGCAAGCTGAAGTATTCCTTTAAAGGTTCTTATAATGTTTTATAAGAACTAAACCAGAAACGCTGAAGTAATTTTCTTACTCCCATATACGGGTGTTAACCACAATTGACTTCCCTTGAAATCTGCCTACCCTGTAACAAGCCTTCTTCTACAAGCCCCAACAGACACAAAAATGCTTTCCTGGCAGAATATAGGTCTGATGAAATACTTTGGAACATTCTCATTATGAATGATACATACTGCACAATTCAGCAAAGTATTTAAATCTATTTTTTTTTTTTATTATTTTTTTTTTTTTAAGGAGACAAAAAAAAAAAAAAAAAAAAAAAATAACTTGAATTTCCTGTTCAGGCCTCAATTTAATTCTTTCAGACAATCTGTTAGAAAAATGTTTCAAATGACTTATTTATTTATTTATTTATTATTGCCATTTATATAGCGCCAACAGATTCCGTAGCGCTTTACAATATTATGAGAGGGGGATTTAACTATAAATAGGACAGTTACAAATAAACTTACAGGAACAATAGGTTGAAGAGGACCCTGCTCAAACGAGCTTACATTCTATAGGAGGTGGGGTGTAAAACACATTAGGACAGGAATTTACAATCAAATAAGGTGGGCTGCCCTTTTGGAGAGGGCAAGAGACAGGTATGTGAGGTAAGGGTTAGTCTTGGAGGCCATAAGCTTTCCTAAAGAGATGGGTTTTAAGGCACTTCTTAAAAGATGCAAGACTAGGGGAGAGTCTGATGGCGGTAGGCAGGCTATTCCATAGGAAGGGAGCCGCCCGCGAGAAGTCCTGCAAGCGCGAGTTGGCCGTACGAGTGCGGACAACGGACAGGAGGTGGTCACGGGCAGAACGGAGAGACCGAGAAGGGACATACCTATGGATCTGTGAGGAGATATAAGAGGGGCTAGAGTTGTTCAGTGCTTTATAGGTGTGAGTTAGTACCTTGAATTGACTCCTATAGCATACAGGAAGCCAATGTAAGGACTGGCAGAGGGGACTTCTCTGCAGAAGGGAACATTATATGTTGATAAATAATTTTAACGAGTTTTCTAACAGGTTGTGATCATTTCAAAATTGTATCCAAAATAATGACATCAAGGCCTTAGTTAAGGCTACTTTACGGTCTGACCTTTAACCCTTTAGTAACCAAGTAGTGCAGTAATTCTGTCATAACAAATGACACTTTGATTATCCTATTGCAAAATGGAATGACCCACTCATCTATCAGGGGACACCAAGCACCAAAACTGCATCCTAATATGTGGTTAGGATACAAAAAGAGGACAAGCCTCTAAACATGCATTTTAAGTGACATTTTTTTTATATTTTTATATGGCAGCCAGGTTAGTACCCCCCCAAATAAAAACCTTTTTATTGAAAACGAATGCAGTTTGTTAGATCTAACGCAAATAATAATTCATCTAACTTGATCTAACATAGAAGAAGCAAAATTAACAATTTGTTTTGCGGGGTAGTTAACCAGTCATCATGTATATATTTTTTTTTGTGAATTCTAGAATCAAAATATTTGTGATTAAATATACATTTCTATAGGTAGCCGGTCTAAAATAAACTGAAAGCATAACATTATTTTCTACAAAAATAAGTAATAAAATTAAATAAAATAAAAAGTACCTTTTTACAACAAAGTATCATCACAGTGAAATAAACAGTCAAATCAGTTTTAGCACTCCCTATAAAATACCAAATAGCTCTGTAATTATGTGAAATCCAAAACAAAAACAAACAAAAAAAAATTGTAAAATATAAACGTTATCTTACCAGATCCAACAAAGATCTATTAGGTTAAATGCCTGAAACTTTCAGCCCACTGTAGTGGTTATGATGTGAGGTGTACCCTGGCCCTATCTACAAACAATGGAACTATTTGCAACAGTTTACCCCCTTACTGGGTCCCTGCCAGGTTCATTGGGTCATTCCTCCTCTTATTATGTACACCCTGCTTCTAAAGAGCTCCTGAAGCTGGGTGTCTAAGCGGTCTCTTCAATCATTGGCTGACTGCATTCGCTGACCACACAGAATGGACATTAGCATGCCCAGAACTCTTGTTACAGGCTGCCTGATGACGCCCCAGTGACACTGCCATAGGTGGAGTTACACTTCTGACAGCAGAGAGGTTAAACCTTGTATTTTGCAGGTTTTTTAATTGAAAGACTCCAGGCATCATGACCCATTTAAATCACTGAAGTGTACATGGTGCATTGAAAAACTCTAGAAAGTATTAAAAAACAAAATAGTCAGCATATAGAATCGGAAGTTCCCCAGGAAACAGAGGTAAATATCAAAAGGTTTGAAAAAAAATTGCATACTTACCATAAAATGCTGCTAGGTGACTCCTGGCACCTTTATCACTGCAGAGCACTTAAATACAACACTATTTTCAAATAAAACATTAGCTGGTCTCACCAATTAATTAAGACTATTATTAAGCGTGACCTATCAAATAATTTTGTACGCAGGAAACCAAAGAGCAGAATTCCTGCTGTTAAACGGCAGCTCTCAAAAATCCACAGACACCAGGAGTCACAGGGAATAAATAAGAAGATAGCATTTTTACCAGGACATCTGCAAACCATTGATCATGCCGAATAGAATTACATCTTCAGTCATTGCTGGCATTAGGCAGAGAATACACATTGAAAAGAAAAGAAAAAAAAAAACCAACACAATAATGCAAGTCTACAGGCAACATGCTGAGTAATTTTATAACAGTGCCAGAAAACAAGAAGACATGCTGTAAGAAACTCCAAGACACATTCATTTCTCTAAAGCCTACAACAGCATCAAGCCATAGAAAGTTGACATCTACATTAACTAGACTGGGGTGCAAACTTTCAACACCAAACTAGGCCTGAAGTAAAGACAGATTATGCACCTAAATAAATAGCCATTTGGTAACAGTTATAATGTACATTGTGTGGATGGATGCAGGATTTTGTGTAAATCAAGTCGATTTAAATTGTGATTTTGTTTATAAATCACTAGTGAGTAAGACTATTTAAATCACAATTTTAAACATAAAGACACATTCTTGCTGGCTGTTATTTTATTTTTTCCAACCAGGTGCATATCTGGTTCATATTCACAATACTACATTTTCAATTTTTTTTTTTTTTAACAGATAGATCAGAACGGAGTTATTTGTATATTAAATGTATCCCGTTTAATGGGTCAATCACTAATATTTGGAGAAAAAAAAGGTAGATTGTTTTATTTAACTAAACTAAAAACACATTCATGTATTTAAAGCTTAAAGATCATTGTTTGCTAAACTAATTGCAAAAATAGAAAAATGAACCACACTCAATTCAATTAAAGGACCACCATAGTGCCAGGAAAACAAACTAGTTTTCCTGGCACTATAGTGCCTTTAGGGTGAGGAAGGGGGTTAATCCCTTACCTTTCTCCAGCGCCGGGCTCCCTTGGCGCTGGGACTCTCCTCCCTCTTCTGATGTCATCGGCTGAATGCGCATGCACGGCAAGAACCGGGCGCGCATTCAGCCAGTCCATAGGAAAGCATTCTCAATGCTTTCCTATGGACGCTGGCGTCTTCTCACTGTGAAAATCAGTGAGAAGCGCGGAAGCCACAGCCACTAGAGGCTGGATTAACCCTAAAGTAAACATAGCAGTTTCACTGAAACTGCTATGTTTACAGCAGGCAGGGTTAATCCTAGATGGACCTGGCACCCAGACCACTTCATTAATAAAGGAACACTATAGTCACCTAAATTACTTTAGCTAAATAACGCAGTTTTAGTGTATAGATCATTCCCCTGCAATTTCACTGCTCAATTCACTGTCATTTAGGAGTTAAATCACTTTGTTTCTGTTTATGCAGCTCTAGCCACACCTCCCCTGGCTATGATTGACAGAGCCTGCATGAAAAAAAAAACTGGTTTCACTTTCAAACAGATGTAATTTACCTTAAATAATTGTATCTCAATCTCTAAATTGAACTTTAATCACATACAGGAGGCTCTTGCAGGGTCTAGCAAGCTATCAACATAGCAGGGGATAAGAAAATCTTAATTAAGCAGAACTTGCAATAAAGACAGCCTAAATAGGGCTCTCTTTACAGGAAGTGTTTATGGAAGGCTGTGCAAGTCACATGCAGGGAGGTGTGACTAGGGTTCATAAACAAAGGGATTTAACTCCTAAATGGCAGAGGATTGAGCAGTGAGGCTGCAGGGGCATGTTCTATACACCAAAACTGCTTCATTAAGCTAAAGTTGTTCAGGTGACTATAGTGTCCCTTTAAGTTGAAGTGGTCTGGGTGCCTACAGTGGTCCTTTAAGACAGGGTGTTTACCTAAACCAAGGGCCAGCACAAGCCCAGAAGATAATACCAGTATTAGAAAAAGGGTCCAGACACTCCATTGTGTTCAAGCACCTTTATTAGAACATGTGGAGTCGAAATGTTGCAGTGTTCCACACCTTCTACTAAAGGTGCCTGAACCCTTTTTCTAATGCTGGTATTTGTGAACGGAAGACTTAAGAGACTAAAAAAAAAAAAAAAAAAAGACTGCGTTGGTTTGCCCCCTTACCTGTGTTCTCGCTGGGCGCCAAGCCTCTGATGCTGGCTGATATGCGTTTGGGTTCTGCAGAGCTGCAGAAGCTAGATGTTGATCCCCCGTCAGCTGAGTGCTCTCAGCCAAGACACCTTCCAAGAGCACTGCTAGAAGATGCTCTTTAAGTGGTATACCACTCAAATTGTCAACTTATTGTACGTGCAAACCTACGACTGACATATAGGAGTATTAATGCAGCAATCAGGATGGCGGTTATGTTCCAAAAATATTTTATCTTATGGTCTCATGTAGATAATCTAGTTTTTCATGTATTGCAGAATTACTCCTGACCTCTAGGTTTACATTCTCTCACTACCCAAGGAGAAATTGACAAACATGGAAAATTAACCACATTGTGGTTACAAGATTCCTTTTCAATTATATTGGGCGTCAAAAATAAAGTTGGTCATTCCATACCTATGGACAAACTGACTTTCTTTTCAACCTCCACCAAGTCAGAAAGTCATGGATACCATGGCTACTGCATACAATTAAATTGCCTTACCACTGATATTTTTGGACCAGCGCGCAACTTTATTATTATGTGTTTTTTTTATATACTGTATCTAAAATGACCCTCACAGTGTATTTGTCCATAAGTATGTAATGCAATTTTTATTTGTATTTTTGCACTCTGTGATGGTGATAAAGATGATTAAAAAAAAAAAGAAACACCCAGCATATAGAACTATATTCTAACCTACATATTGCACCTAAGAAGTAGATATCTGAAATGCCCCTTTAAAGACTAGTTAAAAACAAGTTCTTGATATTTTAAAAGCCTGCAGTGTACTTTTAATCATGAAGCATTTTTTTCCCCCTGAACATGCACTGTTTGCATCAAGCTGAGAGCAGACAGGGGTACTAGTTGTCAATAGCCTCTCTTTGCACCTGGGAAACGGCTTCACTAAAAATAGATGGTGAAGATTGCCCCTACAAATTGTAAGTGAAACCAAGAGTCTTGAGAACATGGCACAGGTACAGATATAGCTTGTTTGTTTAAAGCTCACACTACATAGGCTTAACCCTTTAAGGACCCACTACGATAATTATCATTTCAAAATATGTCCTGCATACCTGTATTTAGTTCTGGCAGATACTTAAAGCAGTTTGCAGTATGTAATATGGTAGGACATTTTATTTTGAAGTAAGATGCTAAACGTAAAAAAAAAAAAACAAAAAAAAAAAACACATTTACGTTTCCAATACATATGGATAATGCATATTGAAAATATGCATTAGTTATACTTCTCAGAGGCAGAAGTACATCATTTTTGTTATCAACTTATATGTTATTTATATATTTTTTGGTTATTTGTATACCATTTCTTTTATAGGTACGGAAAGGTTTCCCATTTTTAAAATTATTTTTTCATAATAAAAAGATTTTATTCGTATTAGTGCCCTTATGAGGTTTCACATATGAATTTCAACATCGTGCGACTCTGGCAAATTATCAGGAAGGGTGCATTCCTCTGGCATCCAGAAGTTATTAGTGAAGGAACAGTGGCATCCCCTCATTGATCGGTTTCTTCTGTCTAAGAAGTGACGCATATGCAAATAATTTTCAAGTAATCAATATTTATCAATGTTTAACAGTTTAAAATATACAATGTGTTAACTAGGGACTGCGTGTAAGCTGCTATCAAAATATTAGTAAAGGTGCAGCACACTTGCAAGGGCTGTTCACTAAAGACTACCAAAGCACTTCTTTATGTGTAAAGAGTCCATGCTATTTTTTCCCCCATTTTACAAAAAGTGCAGATTTCATTAGAACTTTTGCAATTTTCTCAATTAACGGTTATACTCCCTAGCTGTCAAACAACCGGTCTTGTTACTTCCTAGTTGTTTAGTTCAATGGAGCTAAACCCAAGAGGCAGGCAATTGACCAGGAGTCCCTGCCTTGGCAAGTCTATAATTTGACAGCCATAGAGCCATCTGGGCTGAGTTTAAATGGGAGGGCTTGGGGTGTCTTGCAAAGGCTTTAGATACGAGATTTGTAGGTTTTGCAAGTAGTTTTTGCGTTTTGTTTTTTAGATACACTCCCAGAGAAAAAAAAAAAAAAACTAGCACTGTTTTATTTATTTATTTTGGAGGTGTCCCTTTAAACGTGAACTTTATATCAATATAGCTGAACTAAATACATTGTTGACCAGAATAATTGTCCAATTTTATTTAAACCAAAGTTTTATTTAAATGCTCATAATTAAAGTAACACTCCGAGCACCATAACCACTTCAGAGTGCTGTGGTGGTTATAGTGCAAAAAGCACCTTGGCACCTCTGTAAGTGGCCAAGCCATTTGCTAACCATTTAACTTCTTACCTATTCATCTGCAACTTAAAGTGGCACTGTAACAGTCTGGGGACTTTCCCAAATTAGCAAAGTCCCCCAATGGTGACATTGGCCGGGGGCAGGTAAAGGAGAGTTTACTTACCTGATCCAGTCCCCGCATGCACTGCCATCTTGATCCGGTGGGTCATCTTTGGAGCCGATGTCACTGCTGTACTCTAGCGTGCATTGACACATTAGCGAGACTGCAGGATCCTCCTTAGACACAGAAAATTCCGGCCACTGTTGACGGCTGGCAGTATTGACTCTTAGAGGCCTCGAGTCTAAGAGACTCATGCAGAGGAGAAATACAGAGACAAAGTAGTCCCAACTAAGAGTACTGAACTGATGGTATAATTTATTTAAAAAACATATTTTTTTGGGGGGGGGGGGGTAGGGGGCAAAGGGTGATAGAAGCGCCCCTTTCTTTCTTTCCATCATGATAGATTTATGCTGGTTTTCCCCCTTGAGATATATTGCAATCACACCTGATGCATGTGATGTGTTTCCCTAAAGCAAAACCCAACAGGAAGATGGGCTGTTGCAAACTACACAAACATGTATTCCTGACCCAATATTTTTAAAATCACCATCTAGCCCCCCTGTCCACCCTTGCCCTCCTAAAATATATTAAAATCTTACTTTTATTCTAGTCTGCAACTGCAGCCTCTGATCTGTCTGCTTGGCTGACATTATCAGAAGTGATTATCTGAGCCAATCACAATGCTTTCCCACAGGATTGGCTGAGACTGTCAAAGAGGCAGAGCCAGCACAAGCCAAATAGAGCACTGAATCAATTCATCTCCATTAGGAAAGTTCAGTATCTCCATGCAGAAGGAACTGCCCTAGGAAGCACCTCTAGCAGCCATCTGAGGAGTGGCCAGTGGAGGTATCCCTAGGCTGTTATATAAATACTGCATTTCCTCTTAAAAGACAGTGTTAACTGCAAAAAGCCTGAAGGGAATGGTTCTACTCAAGAAGATGTAGTTGTTCTGGTGACTATAGTGTCTCTTTAATTAGCTTTGCAAAATATAATTCTGTACTTTTGTGTTTGCGCTGTTCCTTAATCTGTTAATTCAAGTGCAACGTTGACAGAGAAGCAGTAATACAGTGCAGAGTGCTCTATCCGTCCATATTCTAGGCCAGGTGACTAAATTGCGGCACTCCCTGTGGGAGGTGCAATGTATCTAATGTACAAAACAATTAAATAAATCTAGCAGAAACATTTATTCATATAGACTTTTAAATCTTATATGATAAAATTATTTTGTAGGTAGAAATGATTACCTAAGCAGCCCATCACCCAATCTAAGATTTGAACAGGTTTCAGAGCCATTTTAACATAAATGGTCAGACCAGGGTGGACTAAATGCATTTAAAAAAAAAAAAAAAAAAAAAAAAAAAGGCATTTCAAAAACAATTTGTAATAAATAAATATCTTTATATTCTCTCTTTGAATGGACTTCTCTTTATCTATAGCAACAGAGATGTTTCTTACATAGGTCTGCTAAGTTCTGGTAAACCATTCAAAGTTACTACACATACGCTTGTGTAAGCCAACACTGCTACAAATGCATGCAGCAGTTAAAATGTAAAAAAAGAAATAAAAAAAAATACAATGCTGCAAAAGCTTTTAGTGCGCAATTGCCCGTCTTCCTGTTGGGTTTTGTATTAGGGAAACACAACACATGCATTAGGAGTGATAGCAATGTATCACTTCCTGTTAAAGTGTTATGGTGCAAGAGAAACGGGGAAAAACAACATGAAGCTGTCATGACAGAAAGAAAGATTCTTTTAGTCTTAAGAGACAATAGTCATACAAGGGACATTCCAACACATAAAACAATCATTAACCCAATACACATTAAATTATGTACATCCAACATAATTATGCAACCCCAAAATAATACATACACTATCAATGTTATCCCACAATGTCAAATACAGTATCTATAATGGGTAGATTCAAAATTAAAATTAGCCTCTTTCTCAATGATTTGCAGACATTTAAACAAAAAAAAACCACACTAAAACAGCATGTCTACCCCGGACGTAACAGAATAATTTCATAATGTTTTATTATTTAACTTTTTACCTCGTTAAAATATACATTGCTATTATAAACATAACGCCTGTCTGTATCAAGAGTAAAATTTGTATTTAATAAAGATGGACAGTATACAGATCCTTATTAAATCATGAGCAGCACCGTAAAACCACTGCAAAATAGGATTTTCAAAGTTATTAAAAAAGACAATATGCACACTCCGTGGTTTGGTTCCAACAGGCAAGTCTTTACCAAAACTCTTTCCAAAGGTGATCCATGATATATAAATACCTGCACACTTTGGAAAAAAATAAATAAAAAAAATGCAGTGGAGATAGTTAATTAAAAATCATGTATACAGAGAAGGGGTGTGGATTTTTTTTTTTTTTTTTAAGATCAAGTCAGAGTACCAATTTCCCCAAAGCAATATATTTAAAAAAAAAAATCTTCCTGCATGGTGCTTCGAACTCTATATCGTTATGAAATCAACATCCCTGCAGGGATACAGCACATTTGCTGAATCTGCAGTACCAGGGAATATAAGTCAATTGTGTCTCTCCATGGTTTTCAAGTGTGTTGTAGCCATTGCATAAACCCGTGGCCAGCATAGGTTTATAGGATATGTGGTTCAACCCTCAAAGTTAGAAGGGACAAACCACTGCAAAAAAGTTAGGAGCCAGAGAAATCAAGGCCAAAAATACAATACTTAAAGGGACACTATAGTCACCAGAACCACTACAGCTTAATGTAGTTGTTCTGAAGTCTATATCATGTCCTTGAAAACTTTTCAATGTAAACACTGACTTTTCAGACAAAAGGCAGTGTTTACATTGCTGCCTGGTGACATCTCTAGCGACAGTCACTAAGACAGCCTCTAGAGGTGCTTCACGTACGTTAATGTTCCCTATAGGGATGCATTGATTCAATGCATCTCTATGAGAAGTTAAATGGGCGCAGTGGCATTTTTAAGTGCATGCGCAATAGTCTTCCAATGCTTTCCTAGGGGGAAGTATTAGATTGGCTGAGATTGTCAACATTGATGATCTCAGCCATGGAAGTGGAGCCAAACTTATGAAAGTATCATGTGCAAATCTGGGTCAAATGTTAAATAAGCAGCAGTTATTTTAGGGCTGATTTTTTTGCCACTCAATCCTAATTATTCAATTGTTTTTAAAAGAATAAGTGTGCATATCTTAAACCACCTATTCTGAAATGTAGATCACTTGTCTCATTACAGTAGTTAAAATAGCTTCATTAGTCAAAAAGCATTGATACGAAAGCTTTCTGTAATAAATCGTTTTAGTTGTTTCTCTCCTATGTCAAAGCCTGGTGTTGGTGCTGCTCTGACACAGAACCTGCCACTCCCTCTACTTCCCATTGCAGGTATTGCTTCCCCTTAGCCAGAATTCAAGCAGAAAGCATGCACAGTGGATGAGCGCTCTCATCTCTGTGCAAATCAGCACATACTGAACTGGCTGAGGGGGAGGAGGGGAAAGGACAGCTTATTAACCTCTGATTTTTGATAAAGCTAGACATTTGCTAGCAGAAATTATAGATTAAATTTGATTCTCTTTCATTTAAGATTAGGTTGTATTTTCATGACAGGTACACTTTAAGATTAAATTAGAGGATTTATGTGTGCACAATCTTCAAAGCCTGTTACCTAACTTGATTAACAGGCAAGGAGTCTTCTGACTCATCAAAACAGTTACCTTTTTTCCCCACTTTTTTTAAAGCAAATCACTGCTGAGACACCAAGCTAAAAAAAAAATAAAAGTGGATTTTAAATAACATGTAATTACATCATTGTTACTAACCCAACTGTATAATTATTATGAACATCGTGAGGCTTTCCCTGTGTAAAAGGAATATTGATGTCAATTACCTTCTTCAGAAGAATCAATGCACATTTTCTAGGATACAGTTCAGAACTACATGCTGGCAATTGCAATGTATTGGGTATTCCTTTTGTATCAAAATTCTGCATTATACTAGTAACCTTAGTTCAGATTTATACAAGGCCAAAAAACAAAAGCATATTCAATATAGTCTGTTATTGTGCTGGAAGTGAGGCTTCACCATATGTCAAACATTTTCTTTGCCAGGTTAAACATGGCTTTGTAAACTTGGGGTTTTACCCACAAGGTTACATAAAGTGCTTAGACGCTGTTTAATCAAATCATACTATATGTGTGGTTCTTACTTGCATGATACATTTGGTGACCCTATAAACACATTTTTAAATATGCCCTGGCATTTAATTGAACTGCAACTCTCATTATTTAAGCCAATTTCATGTGGTGGTATAGTATAGAGATTCTTAATTTCCACCCTCAGGCCCTGACAAACAGTCAGTTATTTTTTTTACAGAAAGATTCAGCTAAATCTAAGCAGGTCAGACAGGGTTACTATCTTTCTGTCAGGTCTAATTAAAGAAAAACAATGTAAAATGGAGGATTATATAATAACGATTACGCGGGGAAAGGCTGATACACTACTCATACTTGTTTTTTTTAAAGTTAGAAATGCTCCTTTAATATATTAATATACTGCATCCTACCCCCTTAAATAATAATAACACACCTTTATATTAAAAATGTACATGTCATTTAGACCTCGGACATACTCCTCACTGCAGGTCTGCAAACCATAGCTCACTGAACTCATGAAGACTATGACTTTTGCTCAATTATTGCTTCTCATGAAAAGGCATTATGGACATATGGCGCATGTGTGATCCAGTGCTCAAAAAGAAGCACAGAACACACACAGCACAAAATATATATTCAATAACTGAATCTACTTTAGTATAAAGCACCTAGTTGCCATCTGATTGACAGCCACTAAAGACAAAATGTAAACATCTGCAAGGCCGTATTGGCAGCATATATGCCCCATAATTACTTAATTAAAGGGAGACCCCAGGTACCAATACAACTTTAACACATTTAATAGTTATAACGTTTAATAGTTTAACCTTTTTGCATAAAGTAAATAAATGTTTTTTGCTGAATGCTGCACCATAAGCCTGCCTCTTTAGCCACACCCCATAATAAAAAAAAAAACAAAAAAAAAAACTTCCTTATGAAATGTATGCACACACTGACAGCACTGGAAAGCAACCTGCATTAGAAGGAAAGGACAAGCAGAGAGACAGCAGCTCACTCAGTGATATTGGGGCTGATACTATGTGAATAATTTCATACACAAGTCTTTCTGGCATTAGGGTGTGTGGCTTTAAAGAGGCAGGTTTATGGTGGAGCATTCTGCAAAACATTCATTGTTTTTGTGCAAAAACTATGAAGATCTGAGCATACCAAAGAAATACATCACATTAATGAGGCCAACATTATCAAATGCATCAAAATTGTATAGGTGTCTCGGGTGACCCTCATAGAAGTAATTTTGGTGCTTAGATTATCCTTTCACCAGTTAGAGGGCTGCAGCCAGACCAGTCCTGCCTTACAGCATTCAGAGTAAGACCAGACATTCTGTGTACCAACTGCTTCTAGATAAGCCAGCCGTATACAAGGTACAGCCAACAACAGGATAGAGTGTATTGGAAAATGTCCTGGAAATATTTGTTAGATTCCCTCTACATCGCTGTCCTAATATGTTAACGTTTGCAGAAATCCCAGCACAGCTTTTTTTTTTTTTTTTACTACTTTTCCGAGTGATAACAAGGGAATCCCTGATTCAGTGTGCACCTAAATCTTAAAGCTGACGTTGTGTAGAATTCATTATATGCTACAGATCGCATCAAGGGATGGTGGTTAGAAGGGATTACCATATATACTCGAGTATAAGTCTAGTTTTTCCGCACATTTTTTGTGCTGAAAAAACCCCACTCGACTTATACTTGAGTCAATGTCTGTATTATGGCAACTTACATTGCCATAATACAGACTAGGACCGCTGGGCTCATTACAAGCCCGGCGGTCCTGTTGGGGGCTGGCAGGAAGCATTTACTTACCTTTCCTGCAGCTCCATTCTCCTGCATTCTGGTCAGCTCCCCTGTAAATATCGCAAGAGCCGCGGAGTCAGAGCGTTCCCACAGGTTACCGTGGCAACGCTCCGCGCGAGACGCAGACCGCGAGACTTACAGGGGAGCTGACCGGAACGCAGGAGAAGGGAGGAGACAGGAGCTGCAGGAAAGATAAGTAAACTCTTCCTGCCAGCCCCCCTCCTGCACAGTACACACCACTGGACCACAGGGACAAAAAAAAATTAAATAATAAAAAAATAATAATAAAATAAAATGGAAAAATTTAATAAAAAAATATTAAAATAAAAAATAATTATAATATTAAAATAAAAAAATTAGAATATTTAAATAAAAAAAATTAAAATAATAAAAATGCCCTCCCCCCCCCACACTACACACACACACACACACACACACACACTCTGCATTATATACACACACACTCATACAAACACACACTCTGCATTCACACAAACACACAGAGTGTGTTTATATAATGCAGAGTGTGTGTTTGTATGAGTGTGTGAATATATAATGCAGAGTGTGTGTGTGTTTGTATGAGTGTGTGTGTATATAATGCAGAGTGTGTGTTTGTATGAGTGTGTATGTATATAATTATAAAAATCACAGAATTTCATAGCCCCAAGTTTTACCCTCGACTTATCCACGAGGCATAGCATATTTCACAATTGTTGGTCACAAAACTGCACTCGACTTATACATGAGATCGACTTATACACGAGTATATACGGTAGTATTCAATATTTAAAATATCACACTACAGGTGCTTTGAACTCCGGATTTGGTATGTCTTGTCGTAGTTTCTCTGAAACTGTTTATGTTCTATGTGAACAAAGTTCTCCCTCAAAATGGCCAAGCACATTAGATGAAAGAATAGGTTAGGGCAATTCATTAGATTCTGGTGACCATATCATTTAGATCATCTAAAAAAGGTCTTACAATGCATATTTCAGTTGTCTACAGAGACAGGACGTTAGAAGATTGTTAAAGCAACACTTTTTTTATACTATGAATCATTTTGCATTTATACATAAGGAACAAAGTAGAGACTATTTTTCCTTATGTACATCCTGCAGGCTGACAAAGGGTAGAGTTTTAGTCCAGTGCTCCTCAACCCTCTCCTCAAGGCACACCTAACAGTCCAGGATTTATGGATTACCCAGGTGTGTGTAAAGTGTTTAGAAATAGAAATATAAACTGACTTAAGTCTAAGGTGCTTTTATTTTTTTTATTTTTTTAAAACACCTTAGACACACCTGGGCAATTCTTAAATCCTGGACTGTTATGTGTGCCCTGAGGAGAGGGTTGAGGAGCATTGTTTTAGTCTACCTCCCCATCCTTTGTAATTATTTGCCAAGTTCTTACCTCCTTTTAGAGAAGCAGCACTTTCAGCAGTGTGTGGACTCACAAAGCCCTGGGAAGGGAAGAGGCAGCATTTTACCACCAAGATCGCCACTAAACATGGGGGGGGGGGGGGGGGAATTCAGGGACAGATGCTTTAAAAGGCAACCAGTATAAAAGGACTTCAATACTACGGTAATGTGGACCTATCATCTGCATTCAATTTATTGGTACCTGCCTCGGAGTTCCAATAAGAACAGCTTCCCACCGTGTTACAGAGTAGACAAGTAAGGGTTTTTTTTGTCTCAGATCATACAATTATGTTTACGAACTACTTTGCCTTAAAAGGCAATTAACAGGAGTCAAATAACAGTTGTTATTGTGAATTTATGATGCTTTCACGTGCTACTTCATAAAGCTATAATGGTTTCAGTACCATAGTTTACAAACAGCAGACCAACTTCTATTTGTAGAATTCGAGAGGAAAAACAGCAAACATTCTACATATTTTCAACTAAATGGCTATTGCCATTGGACATTTTTACTGTAGCATATGCTGAAAATATCAAAAGTTAATCTGTGATATTTTTAAGCATAGACATTCAAGTAGATGCATCCATAAGAAGAATCAAAAGGATTTCCAAACTACCTTTCCAAAGCACTTGGCTTTGGGCAGTGTCCTTTCAAATGCTTCTCATGGAGAGGCATTTTGGACACAGTGATCACAGCTGGAAGCTGGATAAAAATAAATAAACAACTTACATGAAAATAGATATAAGTAATAAATAAATACATTCCAGAGAGAGAAATTTAGACAAATTGTATGAACAGAATAAAATACTTTGTGGTGTAATATTGAGGCAGCAAGGAAAATGCCACAGGTCTACTGTGCTCTGTTCCAAAAATGATAACTGGAGAAATTGTTATTATTTTTTCCATAACAAAAATCGATTTGTGTTCTCATACTTGCCTGGGAATTATGAGGAAGAAGACTAAGAAGCTTAAAGTACTCTGATTCAAGGAATCACCCAAAATGTGTGAAATTACTGTTAAATAAGCCTCGGCCTAATATGGCGTTGCAGACGGATCCTCACTACTCTGCCTCCTTATCTGAGGAACTCCTCAATGCTTTTACGGGAGGCCTATATATACAAACACACACACCTTTTGTCCCCGACACTGCCACGGTATGAGTTGGACTATTTTTACTACCAATGTTGTCTAGTTTGTCATTATCTGCTTATGATTCACTAACTATGCAGAATATTCCCATTCTATACTTCAGATGATTTAATGTGATGTTGCTACCAGAAGGCTGCTTCATTTTTCTTGCACCCACCACCACCACAACCACCTCCTCCTCAGGATTATGGATCATTATCATCAGCCTACAAATAAATAGTCCTAAAATGTTTTCATTTAAGTTTGCAGAAAGGCACTTATACTAGAGAATATTTTCTATTGGTTTATTGATTTTCCCCCCATATATAACTATATAAAATGGACACTGTATGTCTATAAGATACTAGTATGGAATCCTGTTGCCATGTACATCGCTATCTCTGTACCAATTGCCCACAAAAAATAAAGAATGTAAAATAAAGACACATTGTGCTGATATTGATGTGCTTCTCCAATATTGCCTCCAAGTCTGCAAGTTTGGAGACAAATTGTTTTTTTCTTAAGAAGTTTTGATTTCTTTATCTAACTTTATTCGTCTCACACAGGGGATTGCTTTTGCAATAGCAAACAATTAATGGAGCAAGATAGGCATTTCTAAAGTAAACACACTCTGCTATGATAGGTTCCAAAATGAATACATCTTTTCAGGAAATGTGTAACCAGGCTATGTGAGTCACAGCCAAGGGGTGTGTGGCTATAGCTACATAAACAAAGTGATTTAATTTCAAAATGTCACAGAATTGAGCAATGAGACTACATGTTCTATGCAACCAAACTGTATCTTTAAGCTAAAATTGTTTTTGGCACTTAGATTGACTTTTAATAATAATAATAATAATAATAATAATAATAATAATATCAACAGTCCTGCAATTGATGCATGAATGTGCAAACTAGGCTTCTAGAAGTATAAGGGAGAAGATTGCTAATGAGAAAAGAGATTTTGGTGGGTCGACTAGAATATGTATTGAAAACAAACAAAAGACAGCATTATCGAAGTCTTGAACTGGATCACCTTTTTAAATCCAAGCTAAAATTACAAAATGTGCAAAACAAAAACAACAACATGCTAAAATAGGTGACAGGTCTGCCTTAAACAAGACAATGCTTTCAGAATTATATAGCCTTCCTTTATACATAGGTTATACTATGCTTGGTTGCAAAAAGCCAACACAGAATTTGTTTAGAGAGAGCTTGAAAAATATTGAGTGAAACTGAATTTCAAATGTTAGGTCATGTACAAGAAAATATTTTTTACCCTGTTTTAATTAAACTAAAAAGGGGTTAAGTTCAGAACAGGAGTGAGGAATGTGGCACTGCTCCTACATGTAAAACCTCCTGACAGCACTCTGGAATTTGCAATTTCTAAACTGGCGATTTAACCACTCATTTGCCAAAGGGGTAAGAGGTAACGTTTTTCACCATAGGCAGAGTAAATACATCTTAACGGCAATGGCCCAAAGGTAGCCCTAGTTGATTTTGAACTGCAACTCCCATGGTGCTTTGCAATTACAGGAAATGTAGTTCTACAAACCAGCTGATGGGATTTGTTTTGACCAACTCAGATTTATAAAAAAACAAACAAAAAAAAAAAACATTTATTTTTATTTACATGTTGAATGTGAGATAGATTGCTAGATGGCGAATGGACAACTAAAAGAGAGTAGAAAAAAAATAAACATTGTATAATTTTTTATATTCAAACACTGAATTAGAATTACAGGCCTCAAAATCAATACTGAAGATGTCAAATCTAGGAATGTAACAAATTTCATAATAAGAGTGCATGAAACATTGGTCTCTGGGGGAGGTACCAATTTGAGGACATATTGACTGCAGGCTTTTCTCAAGCAATACAGCTACCTCCAGGGCATAAGTGAATCCCTTGGTGCAATATATCTCACCAAGCCAGTATAGCTGGATTATTAACCATGAATATGACATGCCAATACATCACAGAAGAAACCGGAAAAAAAAAAACACACAAAAAAAACAACAATTACAATTATATAAAAAATATAAATTTCCTATAATATAATCCAGGTGTCTAGTGCACTCCAGACAGAGCAATGGAATGTAGCCATGTTATGTGATAAGACACCTGCATTAGTATAATTTTCAATGGGTGGAATCTCAGACCACAAATCCTATTCATGCATTCACAGATGTGGTTATGAAAAACCATGAGGTGTGTGTGTGTATATATATATATATATATACACACACACACACACACACACACATATATATATACACACACACACACTTAAGAAAACTGCACAGATGTTCATTTCTAGCATTACTTAGCCATTAATAACTGTGTTTTAACACATATTTCAATGGTCATTTGTAAAATATAAAACTGGAAGACAAATACTTTTACGGAAGCATGTGATATAAATTGAATCATTAAGGCCACACCACAGGGGGCTAATCAGCATTATTCATCGTGCAGTCTGCCACCCCAGGCACATGTGTGCTGTCATTACTGCAGCAACAGCAGCTCCACAGTGTTGAGCTATGGCATAATAGATTGCAAAATGGTGTTATTACTGTGTGATCAGAAAGAACAAGGGATGATTCCATTTTGTTCACAGTCCCTAATCTAGGAATAAATATGAAGCACCGCAGATCTTCCTCTTAGAACCTAACAGCACCCCACCCAATGCTAATAATAATGATTAATTTCAACAACTACGTGACAGATTTATTTGCAAATTGTGATCAACGTTCTCTCGCCATATAAATGCGTTCTATACCTGTAGGAATGGACCACGCCATCTGTTTAGGGTGGAAATAAAATATGAGCAGCACACACCCTATACAGCTATAGCCATAATAGGGGGTGCAGTGTGGGGGTGGTAGGTAGGCATTGCCCCCCTAACGTTGGCATAGCTTGAGATCTCGGCTATGTATTTAGGAGGAAGTGGAGCCTGCGCAAGGTTTATGCTGTCTGACTCCCACCCTCTCTCTCTCTTACCCAACCACCCCCTCCCCCCAAAATACTGCAATGTAACACAGACCCACAGATCATTATGGACTGCAAAACGCAGCACTCACCCCTTACCCAAATACCCATATGTTGTCTGGCAGTCTAAGAAAGAAAGCACCTTTAAATCCTACCCGTACCCCAATCCTATACGGAGAATACACGGCCCCCCAAAAGCCCCAGTGCCTTACCTTTCACCACCCTGTCCAACGTTGATAACTTGGGATCCACCGCCTTGTTTTCAGACATTTCCAGATGGTGTGTGCACTTCTCGTAAAGAAAGAGGCTTTCAATGGATTACAGTCTTTAAATCCCAGTTTGGATCAAAGTTATTCCTTTTTTTTTTCTTTTTATCCTCTTTTTTTTCAGATCTGAATCATCAGCAATCAAAAAGGGGAGAAAAATGTAGAACCAGAAATACCCCTTTCCCCCCAAAAAACAAAATAGAATTATAAAGCCAAAGATTGTTGCAGCTAGCACTGAAATGCAACAGCCTATCTCTAGACAGAGACACTGCTACACTGTATTCCCTGACTGCCTCTGCTTTTACACACACTCTCCCTCTCACACATACACACACACATACATGCAAAGGCACTAGCACTCTACACCATCAGATATCAACCTATCCTCAGCCCAGTTTGGGTTACAACTCAGAGCCCTCCCCCTGCTCCCTCTCTCACTACACTATTGGTTCAGCAAAGCCATCAATCAGGCGTAGGAACCCTTTCAGGTATTTTCCTTCCCTAAACCTCACTGGTGTTACTATGGCTCTCTCTCCTGTCACTTTGGCTGCAGACTAGGAAGTGGAGGAGGAGTGGGAGGAGGGAACCACAGTGCTGGGAACAGCTTGGCAGGGAGATGCCCCACTAATGATTCCTTTGCAGCATTACAGACAACTGGAGCAGGATGACTGAGTATCTTAATGCCAGGATGTAAGCTGGGCATAGATTGGAGGTTCTGCTGAGGCATAGGATTGGCTTAAAGAAATCTGCTCCTCCTTTTAACTGTTATCCAGCCCAGTTTGTTTGCTGTCAGATAATATAGTGTGTATGGGAGATGCAGAAAACAAGCCCAGTGCTTTGAATATTTGGCTATGGTTTGTTGCAGTATTGACTGCACTGATGGTGATGAATGTGCACTAGTAATGGTGACATTGCTGCAATGGGGTCATTTGGTGGCTTTGCTGCTGCTACCAAAACAAAGTGATTCCTGTCCTTCCATCAGTATAAGCTGGATAGATACATTGTAACATAAGCTGCTGGGGGGTCACTGAGGACACCACAGCTTGATCTGCTGGTGGGATTTGTGATGCATAAGGAAACAGTAGCAAGCTACAGATGAACTGTTTGATTGTGATTACCTTGTTTTTACTGTTTCCCAGTTTAATCTTGTATTATAGGATCTGTACTTTTTACCGGTTGGTTTACCAGGGAATAATGCAAAGAGCTTTTGTCTGTTTTTTTTTTTTTTTTGTCAATTTCGAATAGGGTTGTTTATGGTGGTAAATATTTATGCTGCAATGAAACATATAGTTGCATTAGTGAAGCAGAAATTATTAGTGTGATTATCAGGCAATGACGTGTATGAAATAATGCAGTATGTGTCTCATACACCTTAAAATAATTTGCTATTGCAAAAGCATGTTTTTTATGGTAATCTCAACATTACTTTAACTATTTTTTTATTGTGTTTAGGATGTTCCACAGCATCTTTTTCTTACACTAGCATTTTACTTATAAAAATGCTAACAAAAAAAACTGGCAGTGTCTTCATAATATCCAAAGCATACTTTGTCCCCAGACGTACTAGTGATCTTGACATGCTAAACTTGTCCGTCCTTACCGAATAATGCCCAGTTTGTGTCAGAAAGTGGTAGGTATGGCATTCATTTAGGTAGTTATGTTATGACCGTTTGAACTGAGTGACAGTATAACAGAATATTAAATATTCCATATTCCCACAGTAGAATTTAGAGCATTGGATTACTTTTAATGCAATTATAAAAAAATATCAATGCAAAACAAATATTCAGAGCTTCTTATCTAGTGTTGGCAGATCAGCTCATTTTTTTATCTTGCAGCATCTAAAGAAAGAATATGACATGGCAAAGAAAAAAAAAAACAGACATGTGCAAAGAAACAAACTGAATTCACAAAATTACTCAAGTTAACCACTGGAGATATATTCTATCTTCTTTTTCCAAAATGTCTTACTTTATAGACGCATTTGAATTGCTACGCGCGTACAATGCCCTAGATTGAGACAAATGCAGTTTCTGATTACAAAATCTGTTTCTGATATTTAAAACTATAGTAGGGATGCTCCAAAATTGGCCTTGTAACTACTCAAAGCCACATAAGCCTGTGCATGGGGACAAGGTTGTACTCACAAATTGTGACTTTTCTGCAGAAGCACACTTTAAACGGACATTATAGTCACTGGTTGCTAGCAGACATTTGGTTGCCTAAATGATGCTGGACGTCCTCATGCTTTGCATTAGGACATCCTTTGTCAACCAAATCCACATAGGGCGCAGTGCTTTCCTATGGGGATTTTATAGACGCTGGATGTCCTCATGCAGAGAGTTAGGATGTCCAGTGTCAGTAAGGTAACCAAACATCCGTTAGCAACCAGGAAGCGCCACTAGAGGCAGTCTTAGTCCTGCAATGTTAATTATTGCACTTTTTTAAGAAACTGCAATAATTACATTGCAAAACTAAGTGGTACTGTGAAGTGAAGTGGTCTGGGTCACTATATTGTTCTTTTAATACGTGCTTCTGCCCTAAAGTCACAATGTGGGTGCCCAATATATATTCACTATTTTGGCGTTTTGATATACCTTATGTGAGTTTTCTTAGATTCTTGGACTTTACAAACTGCACACAATTACTTGCTATAATGTCCCAAATGTAACATAAGAAAATTGAGACATTATACTTGAAAAAGACAACTACAAATCACATAACCTAAGTCACACAGCACCAATAGAAGCACTAGTTAAGTTGGGGTTAAAATTAGGGTTACCCCTATAGGTTACTAACATGTAGTTTATTGTATTGTATTGCCAACACATTAATATTTAACAAAGCCTTTCTAGAAAAGTGGTCAGCAACAGATTCACAGTCTGCTTTTAGTAGCTGTGCTAATATTGATTCATTTTCTTGCTAGGATGTCACTCATTGCTGTTTCCCAAGCACATAATTCACAGCATGCCTTCATTTTATTCTGGTCATATCCTCCCTATCCTTCCTGTTTGCCCTTTATAGTTCTTTGATTTTTAACTATTTTCTTTCTTAAATGTTTCCTTTCACATCTTTGCAAATGTTCTGTGCTGTCTTTTTATTAGGTTTTTGTCAATTATTCACATGTGAAAATATCTCTCTGCTGCTTAGAATATACTTGGCTTGGCATGATATTTTAGGCTGTTACATAATTGTGTGTAGCTGTAATAACATAGAATGATAGATGTACTAACATCTGTTCCTATCATTCTAAAACACCTTACATTATAATCCTTTACATTGTTATATATTGACAGTAAAGTCACACATAACTATGCATTTATTGACCTACCAGAGAAGTAGCATGATAGCCCTTACCTTTTATCACCCAACGTCCAGCTCTCTTTGATAAATCCCTGTCACAACACCAGAAGAAACCTACAGTAACACACAAACACACAGAACTGTCTGGGATTCAAAGTAAATTTAACATTTAAGGCCAGATTAACCTAACTGAAAGCATAGATGACTTGGTAAATGTTTCAAGTTCAGCTACTTTAATCTTAAAGGAACACTAAAAAAAAAAAATTGGTTTCACTTTCAAACAGATGTAATTTACCTTAAATAATTGTATCTCAATCTCTAAACTGAACTTTAATCACATGTAGGAGGCTCTTGCAGGGTCTAGCAAGCTATTAACATAGCAGGGGATAAGAAAATCTTAATTAAACAGAACTTGCAATGAAGAAAGCCTAAATAGAGCTCTCTTTGAAGGAAGTATTTATGGAAGGCTCTGCAAGTCACATGCAGGGAGGTGTAACTAGGGTTCATAAACAAAGGGATTTAACACCTAAATGGCAGAGGATTGAGCAGTGAGGCTGCAGGGGCATGTTCTATACACCAAAACTGCTTCATTAAGCTAAAGTTGTTCAGGTGACTATAGTGTCCCTTTAATTGAGGGTTAAAGAAATAGGGTTAGGTAATTAATTTAACCTCTTTCACTTCTTACCTTAGCCCTAGGAGTAGGCTAAAATTAACCCTATACATAAATGTACTGCTTATTTCCTAGGTGACACTGACCTCTAAATAAAAAGTTACCCACATAAATCTAACCCTAACATTAACCCTAAATGTCCAATGTGCCTGAGGTTTAGTGAGTGCCCCAACTATAATGTCCATGTGAAACTAGCTTGCATAGCTTCCAGGACCTTGCTGAGGAGGTGTTACCATTCCAGCTCATGACTCATCATCGGTAATGACATGGTGGTCTCGCGTATGCTTCCAGCCTGCATAATATTTTCATACCAGGAGTGCTGTTACGCAGAGCTGCAGAAGCTGAATGTTGATCCTGTCACATATTAATTTTCTGAGTGTCAGCTGATTGCTCTCAGCCAATGAATGAGCGCCTGTACGTAGAAATATGCACAAAATTGACATTAAGTCTGGAAATCTTATTCCACTGCTGAAGGTGCAATTACACCTCCAGCAGCAAAGGGGTTAAACTCTTTGTGTGCAGCATATCATAGCAAAACTCTGTACACACAATCCCCAGGTGCCATGACCAAGTTCACTTTGAATTCCCAACAATGCTTTAGTTAAAGTAATGGTGGTGTAAGTCGGTTGTGGTGTGCCGGAACTGATGTTCAGGTAGGCCTGTAAAAGCAGGCCCACCAAGATGAATGGCTTAATAAAGGGAGTGGGTGGGCTGAACCATGCGGTCTCGACCCAGAGGAAGGGGAGGTCTGTGTATTTATAGGCCGGGCAACTCGTCCCACAACTACAGGCATCGTCTGCCAGCTTAGCCTTCTCATTTGTGGCTGGATACAATAAGCGTTATAGTAATGGTGGTGTAATGCGATTGTGGTGTGCCAAAACAGACATCCAGGTAGGCCTGTAAAAGGGGGCAAAAGGTTTAACAGTCTAACACTAAATATGTGTTGACATTACATAACCAATATCTAAATGCATGTCTCAATTCCCTCTCAGGTTGAGGGATATATCTGGCAAATGCAGATGACTCTACTGTCCCAGCCATTAGATGATGTACTGGGATATTACTAGAGGTAGTAGGAGCGTATTTTTTTAGAATGACTGGAAAATGTTGAAGGTTCTATTCAAATAACTTTAAGGTGTTGTGAGCGAGTTTTTAGGTTGAGGTGGCAAAAATATGCAAATGCCGCCATAGAATCAAAAGAGTATGGTTTGATGATTTGATATTCGGAAGTTTGTTTATTGAAAATGCCGAGCACCCAGCGCATGAACAGCTGGCATTGGCATAGAGTTTTGTGTGTGCCAGCAACCTACCATGGTCATGTGATAACCTAATCCAGCATTAAATCCTGGAATATAGGGGTTTGGCCCGTCATTTGGCCATCTTGGGGAGAGTTGGAAAGAATACAAGAAATTGTGATTGAGTCACGGCATCGGTTGCTATGTTGTGGCAGCCTGGTATGGTATGTGGACAAAGTAGAGTTACTATGATGCTGACAGCAAGATCACTTCCTAATCAACCTTATTATTGTTAGTAAGGGGGACCGACCGATAATAATTTCCATGCTGCTGATTACTAGAATAGGGTTGGTTCCGTGTCAATATGGAAAATGTGTCACGAACCCAGCTAACTATGAAATTTGCTGCAATCCAGTGTGGGCGGCTGTATCAGTCCAGAAATGATGGACAATGGTGGAGTGAACATGGCTTCCCTGTTCTGGTGGGAATTTGAATACAATGCAACCGCATGGATTAAATGATGACTTCGAGATTTGCCATTTTTTGTAGTTTTTACTATATTTATATTGTATATATGCATAAATTATATTTTTTATATGAATATATACGTTTTAGAGACTATTTATATATATATATATATATATTATATTTTTTATATATATATATTTTTTTTTACTGTTTTTTATCTTATGGCTCTATCTTTCAGCCATTATGCTATTCATGTGGTTTGCATTTTCCATTTTGCACTGTGTATTTTACACTGTATTATGTCAGTTATCCAGCTTTTATTTATATGCCCTGTATCCTCCTTGATATTATTTTTTATTTTTGTTTCCCTTTATTACTAATATGGTCTTTTGGATAAATGAATATTTCGAAATATTGGACTATTATTGGACCCATTTTGGACATCCTACACATTGCCACTAAGAAATATGGCCGAAGCTAAGAATCTCCGGCACTACTGGGTGCTGAAAGGGACATTTCGAGCAAGTAGAACATCCCTGCATTTGATTCAATACCGGATTCACGCACGCCTCCAATTTACTTCCGCGTATGATGACGTCACGCTATCGGAAGAGATAACTAACAGCTGAGGCAGCATACTCCCACAAGTATGAGCGCCGTGATTGGTTGTATCACGGACGCCATACTCCAATGAACCTCTAGTCAGGGATATTTAAACTTGTATGTAGCAGCATTATGGACACCAATTGAGAAAGCCGGATTATATCGGCGAAACGCGTCTTGGACCCAGCACTGGCACTTGAGTATACTGTATTCACTTTATTGTTTTAATGTATAAGTTACAATAAATGTTAATCGTTTTTTACCAAGTGAACTAGTGATTTACCTATGCTGCTACAAAGAAGGGAACTGTCACTCTATAATTGACAGTATATCTGCATACTTGGAGCCCAGTTATAGGCTCCTAATAAGGTGAGAAGTAAATTGTTATCTACACCTTATTTCCCAACTCATTAAGGATTTCCGCACCAGGGTTAGCATTGCTTCCCTGTTTCTCCCATTTTTTGTCTCTACCTTGAGGTCCTGTTACAGCCTACAAGCACCTTACGAGTGGGTGATACATCTATACCACTACAAAGAAGGGAACTGCCACCCTATAATTGACAGTATATCTACATACTTGGAGCCCAGTTATAGGCTCCTAAGAAGGTGAGAAGTAAATTGCTGTTTATACCTTATTTTCCAACATATTAAGGATCTCTACACCAGGGTTAGCATTGCTTCCCTGTCTCTCTCATTTTTATCTCCATTTTTGAGGTCTCTCCATATTCTATGAATACTGGAAAGGACTTTAATATCATTTGTAACATCTCCTAAAGTCTACAGGAGTAAGTGTTTTACTTTATTTACAAGCGCTCCACCCTTTACACTATTTTTGCATGTAATTGCACAACAGTGTTTTTTTTGTATATCATTAACTATGAAATTTGCTGCAATCCAGTGTGGGCGGCTGTATCAGTCCAGAAATGATGGACAATGGTGGAGTGAACATCACTTCCCTGTTCTGGTGGGATAGAAAGTTTAGCAACATGAACAGGTCTGCTCAAGCATGTGTCAAATTTAACATTGTTGGTAGGTGAACCTTGGATCATGTTGAGTGGATGGGAAATGCACGCGCTCCCTTGTGTAAGGTTCATGGTGAAGTTCAGCGGACCAAGGAGAGACAGGAGATTCACATGGGAAACAGACATCCTTGCCCAGAAAGGATTTGACCCATGAGTCAAGTGGTGGTGATAGTACTTTGCTCACTGAGAGCCATATGAAGCACATGTTGTGGAAGGCCAAGTAAGGACCTAATATAAACGTATATGTGTGATGTCCTGCGTTTCTCGTGGGAACTAATAATTTCACCTTACATGAAGACTGGCCACCATATCCATCCCTCAGCAATATACACCCTGTTCCAAATTATTATGCAAATTATATTTTTTCTCTTTTACCTAAATAATTGATGTAAATAACAGTCAGCATAATTCTCATGTTATCAACTATTAAGAGTACAATAGCATTTTTATTGAACAAACCTCCTAATGATAACAGTATTTTTTTAAACATAAAAAACTTACAATGCACTGTTCCAAATTATTACGCACAGTAAGTTTCAAAACAATTTATAGGTTCTAAGAACTGAAAATTGTCATTTGTTGTGTTTGCGGCATATTTACTGAAATCAAAAGCTATTTCAATCAAACTTATAACAACATTTTAACTTTTTAAACATTTTAACAGGTCACATTACATTTTAACATAGGACCCCTTATTTGATAGCAGCTTCACAAGTCTTGCATCCATTGAACCTGTGAGTTTTGGGACAGTTTCTGCTTGAATTTGTTTGCAAGATGTCAGAATAGCCTCCCAGAGCTGCTGTTTGAATGTAAACTGCCTCCCACCCTCATAGATCTTTTGCTTGAGGATGTTCTAAAGGTTCTCAATGGGATTGAGGTCAGGGGAGGATGGAGGCCACACCATGACTTTCTCTCATTTTATCCCCATAGCAGCCATTGATGCAGAGGTATTCTTTGCAGCATGAGATGGTGCATTGTCATGCATGAAGATGATTTTATTACGGAAAGCATAGTTCTTCCTTCTGTACCAAGGAAGAAAGTGGTCCGTCAGAAACTCCACATACTTTTCAGAGGTCATCTTTACACCTTCGGGGACCCTAAAGGGGCTGACCAGCTCTCTTCCCATGATTCCAGCCCAAAACATGACTCCACCACCGCCTTGCTGACATTGCAGCCTTGTTGGAACAGGGTGGCCGTCCACCAACCATCCACTACTCCATCCATCTGGACCATCCAGGGTTGCACGGCACTCATCAGTGAACAGGACTGTTTGAAAATTAATCTTCATGTATTTTTTTGCCAAATGCAGCCATTTCTGCTTGTGAGCATTGGATAGTGGTGGTCGAATAGAAGGTTTATGCACAGTCTGGAGGACTCTACACCTTGATGTCCGTGGGACTCCAGAGGCACCTTCAAATATCTGTTTGCTGCTATGTAATGGTATTTTAGCAGCTGCTCTCTTGATCCGATGCATGGTTTTGGCAAACGAGCTTACAGTCTATAGGAAGTGGGGTATAAAACACATTAGGACAGGAAAAAACAATCAAATGAGGTGAGAGTGAAGCAGAGCTGGAGGAGAGAGTAGAGTGCTGCCATTTAAGAGAGAGCAAGAGACAGGTATGCAAGGTAGAGGTTACTCTGCGAGGCCATAAGCTTTCTTAAAGAGATGGGTTTTAAGGCATTTCTTAAACGATTGAAACGATTGAAGACTAGGGGAGAGTCTGATGGCGGTAGGTAGGCTATTCCATAGGAAGGGAGCCGTCCGCGAAAAGCCCTTGCAAGCGTGAGTTGGCCGTACGGGTGCGAGCAACGGACCGGAGAAGGTCACGGGCAGAGCAGAGTTTCTGAGAAGGGGCATACCTGTGGATCTGTGAAGAGATATAAGAAAGGCTAAAGTTAATCAATGCTTTATAGGTATGAGTTAGCACTTTGAATTGACTCCTATAGAATACTGGAAGCCAATGTAAGGACTGACCGAGGAGTGAGGTGTGAGAGGACAGACTAGAGAAAATCAGTCTGGTGGCAGCATTCGTTACAGACTGTAGCAAAGCAATACGGCTTTTGGGAAGACCAATTATGAGAGGGTTACAATAATCCATGCGGGAAATTACTAGAGCATGGACAAGCTCCTTGGTAGCATCTTGCATAAGAAAGGGGCGGCTGCATGCTTTTTTTTAAGATGGAATTTACAGGATTTGGCAACATACTGTATGTGAGGCTCAAAGGTGAGGCCAGAATCAAGTATGACGCCAAGACAGTGCACTTGCAAGGATGGACTTATGTGGATACCACTAACGTGAAGAGAGAGCGAAAGAGGGAAGATCAGTTTTAGGCGGAGGAAATACAAGGAGTTCTGTTTTAGAGAGATTGAGTTTCAGAAAGCGGGTGGACATCCAGTCAGAGATGGAAGAAAGGCAAGCAGTGACACGTTGCAGGACGGTAGGGCAGAGGTTCGAGGAGGAGAGATATTTGAGAGCAAACAATAAGAGGTGGTAATCAGAGAGATGAAATGGAATGATGCAGATATTAGATACTGTACATGCATAAGAAAAAATGAGGTTGAGAGTATTGCCAGCTACATGGGTGGGAGAATTAACCCACTGTGATAGCCTGAGGGAGGAAGTAATTGAAAGTAGTTTAGTGGCTGCTGAGGTCAAAGGTGGGTTGATGGGAATAGTGAAGTCCCCGAAAATTAGGGATGGAATATTAAAAGAGAGGAAGAAGGGTAACCAGGTAGCAAAATGGTCAAGGAAGAGGAGAGGAGAACCAAGGGGGAGATAAATAATGGCAATATTAGCAGAGAAGAGTTTGAAGAGGTGAATCAAATGAATTTCAAATTATGGGAAAGAGAGGGAAGGGTGACTGGGGGAGTAGAGGTTTGAAGGTCCAGTGAGGTGAGAGGAGAAACCCTACACCACCACCTTTACATTCAGAGTTTCTTGGGTTGTGGGTAAGTTGATTAATTGATTAATAATTTTAACTTTATTTAATAGTTCTACTTTAGTGTTTTATTTATATTTTAGTGTTTGGGTGCATATATGTGTGTTATCATTCATGTAGCCATGTTTTAATCTATTTTCTGCTATTGTTCTCCCCCCTGGACCTCCCTGGCCCAAAATGTTATCCCTCTGGGTTCAGAGATGTCGTTGGGGGCTCTATTCCTCCATTCGCGCTTTTGCGCCACCTTTCATTGAACCTGCCACTGTGTGAATGCATTCATGTGTGTTTCATTAACTTAGTTCGCGCTCTGTAGTTTTTTTAACCCAGTTTTCAATCTAACGCGGCATTCAGGAGTTTTGAGGTTTTTTTCCGACCACATTCAATACTCTAGTTAGTATATATCTGCCGTTTGCGGCGATGCTCACATTCGTGGCATCAATTTTATTGCTTTTGTCCCACATTTTTTCCTAGCTCTGCCCCAACTGCCTGATTTCGGTCGGATGGCTCTTGTGTTCTCTGTGATTTAATTCCTTTACCTGTGTTCTTTGTGGGTTACTAAACCCTTTTTTGTTTAGGTTATATACTTCATTATTTTCCTTGCTATTAAACAAAATGCAATCTGACAGGGATCTCACAGCGCCCTCTGGGTTTATAACGACTGCTCAGATTGACTGCCAGAACTCTCCGGGTATGTCTAGAGATGAAACAGATCTCTCCACTGGCTCTACAGCTCCTGATGACATGCAGGCCTTAATTGATGCATCTATGTCTCAGGCTATGACCAAAGCCATGGTTTCTGTGATGGAAGTTATGTCTGACTCCCTTTCGCAGACTTTTGCTCAGGCTCTGCTGCAGGCACAGAGATTGGCTCAGCCAAGTAACCCACAGGCGATGCCCTTGGCAACACCTGCTCAGCCTCAGCCAGGCTGTAAGGCTGTTTGCAAAAATAAACACTTCTCACAGTCTATTGAGATGGACAGTTCTGATCCTGTCACGGATGGCAGGATTAATCTGCCACCACGCAAAAGAGCCACTAGCTGGGCAAAATTGGCTAGACTTTGGAAGAGGGCAAAAGCCCAATTAGATTCTGAGTCCGAACTCCGTGACATTTAAGAGGAGTCTTACAGGGATGATTCAGAGGATCTTTTTGATCCAGGCTCTGATCTCTGATGATGAGGAGACTGACCCCTATCAGGATATAATTCCTATATAGCCTTCTAAGGTGGTGACTGATAACAGGGCCCATAGGATCTTGGACCCTCAAGAGTTACCCCTATTCAACCATGCCACCCACAGTCGGTGGAATTGTCCCCATCAGACCTTGTGGCAAAATATACTGCATCTAGGATACACAAGCCTTTAGACAAGGCAACAAGAAATAAATTACGGGCTGAATGCCCATGCCCCACAGTTCCAATTGATGCCTGCAAGACGCCCTCAGTGGACCCCAAAATTATCCAATTCTTGGGTAAGATGGGATGGAAGCCTAATATAGGCTTAGGCTTTTCACTTCGTAACTGCCAGAATAAGATCCTCGACATCTTGGGCCCCGGGCCAAGGTATTTAATATGGTCGAAGATGACCGAGAATTAGAACGTGCCACCATACGTGGCTGGATACAGAGGATTATATGCTTAGTTGGCAATTCCAATATTGCGATAGCCACGAAGCATCGCAAATCGATTCTGCTCAAAATTGAGCCTAAATTAGTTTCCTCTTTGGAGATAATTTTGTAAAGGAACTGGGCTTATATGTACTTACTTTTACCGCTTTTGATGAAGCGCAGCTAAACATGCACAAAGTGTTCAACCCCCGTGTTTTTGGTGGGGTCAGAAGAGCCAGGAGCCGTCTGTCCAGCCTGGTTAATAGAAGTTCTTTTAGACAGAACAGGGGATCCTACACTGGGCAAGCCAGCTTCTTTAAGCAGCAAAATGCACCAACATTCTTCCCACAACATAGTCGCCCTGGGTTGCTCATGGCACACAAGGTGCTCCTTCAGGACGATGACCTTATGGTAAGTCTTCAAAATCTCCATTCTTCCCTATTAGTGATGAGGGGCAGACTCACACATTTTCCCCTTGTATGGTCTCTTATTTCTTCAGACACGTGGGTTCTGCAAACTGTAAAAGGGTATTGCATAGACTTCCTATCCCCACCGATACAATACTCCCCTCCAAGGGAGATTGTCTTTTCTGTAACGACTCTCAGTGTGACATCTAGATGACCCAGAAGTGGTCGCCCAACAGGGGATTGGACCCTGAGGCCTTATGCATCCCAAGCCTGCGTTCCTCCCTCTAAGCCACAATTCAGTTCTTGTTTTAAGCCCAGGGGTGGACTGACTACTCGGACAGCCATGCTCCAGCTGGAGAGATCAGAGATCTCTCCAACTGGAACGGCAAATAGAGATGTCGCGAACATAAAATTTTCCGTTCCCAAACGTCGAACGCGAATTTCCGCAAATGGGCGAACCGGGCGAGCAGCAATTTTATCAATAGGCAGGCGAATTTTAAAACCCACAGGGACTCTTTCTGGCCACAATAGTGATGGAAAAGTTGTTTCAAGGGGACTAACACCTGGACTGTGGCATTCCGGAGGGGGATCCATGGCAAAACTCCCATGGAAAATTACATAGTTGATGCAGAGTCTGGTTTTAATCCATAAAGGGCATAAATCACCTAACATTCCTAAATTGTTTGGAATAACGTGCTTTAAAACATCAGGTATGATGTTGTATCGATCAGGTAGTGTAAGGGTTACGCCCGCTTCACAGTGACAGACCAAACTCCCCGGTTAACGCACCGCAAACAACCGCAAACAGTCCATTTGCACAACCGCAAACTCCCCATTTGCACAAGGTTGGATACCAAGCTAGCCATGTCCTGTTCCTTGTCCTCACTGATGTCATTGAAGGTCTCTTCCTCCACCCAGCCACGTACAACACCAAGGGTCCCTGAAAGGTGACAACAAGCCCCCTGGGACGCCTGCTGTGTTTGGTAAGCCACCTTCCTCCTCTGACTCCTCTTCTTCAGACTCCTCTCTCTGCGTCATTATAAAGTGTGTTAAGTAGTACTATTCCTATCAGTTTAATGTATATGGCATCGATTTTAGGAACCGGGAGATGGAAAAAGATGCTTGGTTGGTCCTCCTACTTCAAATTTGGGGCACTGCGCGTGTAATCTAATGTGCCACCAGATAGGAGTGGTGTGTTAAGTAGTACTATTCTTATCAGTTTAATCCCTGTTACGTCCCCCTCATCAGGCCTTTTTTAATCGAATGTATCGCCCACTGTCAGTCCCTTCGGGATCCATCCCTCATTCATATTAATAAAGGTGAGGTAATCTAGACTTTTTTTACCTAGGCAACTCAGCAAAGGAAGCAGCAGCGGGTACAACATCATCATCATCATCATCATCATCATACCGTACGTCCATGTGTGTAATGCTGCCTGACTGAGACATATCCCTGTTATCTACATCCTCTGGCAATAATGGTTGCGAATCACTCATTTCTTCCAACTGATGTGTAAATAACTCCTCTGACAGATCAAGTGAAGCGGCTGTGGTGCTAGTGTTGGTGGAGGTGGCAGGCGGGCGAGTGGTAACTTGAGAGGTGCCCGAAGCTAAGCTGGAGGAGGATGGTGTGTCAAGGTTCAGAGCGGAAGCTGTAGAAGATTGGGTGTCCTGTGTTAACCAGTCAACTATGTCCTCAGAACTTTTCGAGTTCAGGGTACGTGGCCTCTGAACACTGGGCATTATTCTAGGGCCAAAGGGAATCACAGCACCACGACCACGAGGGCCCCTGCGGGGTGGCCTGCCTCTGCCTGTCATTTTTTTTTCGATTAGTGGTACTATGCCTGCAAGCTACTGTGACAACAGATATGAGTGGCACTGTGCACTGGCAGAAGTTGGCAGAGTAGACGCTGTAGGCCTGACACACGCTTGCAGACAACTAACTGCTATTCAATCTATTACAGTCAAAATTGTATTTTTTTTTTTTAATGTACACTACTGTTACACCAGATATGAGTTGCACTGGTGTGACACTGTGCCCTGGCAGGCCCTGAAACGCAACCGTGTAAAGGAAACTGACTGCTATTATATTACAGTCAAAAAAGTTTTTTTTTTTTTTTTTAAATGCAAGCTATTGTGACACCAGATATGAGTGGTGGCACTGGGCAAGTGGGCACAGTATACGCTGTGAGCCTGACACACACGCTGGCAGTCAGGCAACTGCAATTAGATTACACAGGAAAAAAAAAAAAAGCAGACTGATGTTCTAGCCCTAAAGAGGTCTTTTTGGGGTGCTGTCCTTACAGCAGAGATCAGATGAGTCCTTCAGGACTGTAGTGGACACTGAATACACTAGCCTAGCTATCGATTTCCCTATTAAATCAGTAGCAGCTACACTGTCCCTCCTCTCACTAAGAATGCAGCTTCCGGGGGGCAGGGCCTAGCTGTCATGGAGGAAAGACGCACTTCGTGTGAGCTCCCTCAATATCTCACTTTAAGCAGCTATCAACAAGCGAATTTCACCCCAGAAGGGGATGACCCAGCAATGTTGCTCCTACCTTACCGACCCGACATGCTTAATAGCGGTCAGCAACTTGACAGAGTCTTACTTACCTCCGCGTGGCAAGTGTGGCCTGGTGCTCACCAGGCGGGAGAGGCGGCCAATCTCCTGATCCTGGGATGCCCAGGAGCAGCAACTTCCCGGCAGGAGCTCCGTTACCCCCCCCTCGGACCGGTGGGGGTTATCCCGGTCCACCCCTGAGAGGCTGTCTGGAGCTAATGGACGCACAGAACCCAGCCGCCCAGGCTGACATACTCATCTGCGACTTTCCCAATATGGCGGCAGCCGCGTGTCCTCCTGGTACCAGCAAAGCATGGCAGGATATTGAGTCTAAGTTGGACAGACTCTTTAATCAATTTTGGAAGCCGATAACAAGCAGGAAGCCCCAACAAGCTCCACCACAGCCCCAACAAGCTCCACCACAGCTAAGCGAAGCAGTCCCCATTAAAATCCACCAACGCAAAAGGTGTCGAAGACGGGACTGGAGGCACAAACAGAAATGCAGAGCCTGCCCCACGTCAAACACTCGCCTCCACCTTAAGTCACCACAATCCCGCACCGGACGTGAAGCACCACCGGGACAGATCCGACCACCCGACTAAACAAGCTTCCACCACCTCAAGCCGCGAACCCGGCACTCAGCCAGAGACTTGCCTTTGTTGTTCCAGGTATCAGGGACTCCCAGGGTCTGCACCTGGCGCCCAGAAGGGATCGGATGAGCACAAGCAGTAAACAGCAGCCTGCCAAGCATGTCCCACTATAGCCGATCCTCCACACCATGCCTTTGACCACATGAACTGCTCTCTTCACATTAACTAATTGTAAAGTTGCAAGCGTTTAAACATGTCATTATTTCACCTCCTAAAGAGTTTATTGTCGTAGTTCCTTACATGGCTTTTACCTTAACCGTTCATGTATTATGTTATTCACTAGTCTCACCTCATGGGGCGACTCACACTTGATTTATAACTAGTGGTGGAGCTGCTGATATAAATACACAGTTGATAACGTGCAAGCTACACCCTAAACATGACAGACATCTTTCACAACAATGTACTGCTATATACTCATACCCTCAGTGCAACTAGCCATGATATACGCACGTTCAGCCTAGCATGCTCAAATATAACACACTTCTGTCTAAAAAAAAAAAATAATACAAAAAACATAAAATAAAAAGAATGCAGCTTCCGAATGAATCTAAAATGGATGCTGTCCAGGAGGTGGGAGGGTCTGGGAGGGAGGATCTGCTTCTGATTGGCTGGAATGTGTCTGCTGACTGTGAGGTACAGGGTCAAAGTTTACTCAATGATGACGAATAGGGGGCGGACCGAACATCGCATATGTTCGCCATCCGTGGCGAACGCGAACAAGCTATGTTCGCCAGGAACTATTCGCCAGCGAACTGTTCGGGACATCTCTAATGGCAAATTAAAAAAAATATATCTCCCCTCAATAGGTTGTGGGGTCCCTGATGGAGCCCGGGGTCCCTGGTGGAGCCCAGGCCCCCAGCAACCTATTACTCTCCACTTTACCCACCTCCTCCCTCTCTCAAAATGCTCTCTGTCAGGTCTCCTTGCTGTCCCGTGCGGCACTCTGTGTGATGAGGAGAGGCGGGGCTAGGAAGTGACATCACTTCCTGTACTTTCCTCACACACAGAGCCTTCACATCCAGCAAGGGGTAGCAGGACAAAGGTAGTAAATTAAAAGGGGGATGCTGGGATAGATCCCAGGGAGCAGGAGAGAAGGAAGAAGAATAAAGGGGAATACTGGGAGAGATCACAGGGAGCAGGAGAGGAGGAGGACAAATAAAAGGGTAGATGGGGAGAGAAAAGTTAATGAAAGCATTAGAAAAATAGTGTCAAATATGAGTGCCATGGGAATAGGAGAACAATGTAAGGAATAGGTCATGGCAGAGATGTAGGGAGGAATCTGATGGAGAAAATTGTGGTAAGAGAATTATACAGAGCGCATGGAAAAGAGACAGATGATTGAAAAGTATGGGGAAAGGAAATAGCGGCTGGTGGAAAGATTTGGATTGAGGATTTCAGGACTAAGGATGCTGGTAATGTGAAATATGTCATGATGGGGCTGTGCGGAATATGTGCCAGTGTTTATTATTGCTAGAATGACAGTATGTGAGGCAGTGATTGTGTGAAGCAGTGATTGTGTCAGATTGACGGTGTGGGGGTCAGTGGTTGTGGGAGTCAAGGTACATTTTTTTACAAGCATTGTTTATATATGCATAATGCACTCAAATTGTAGAGAACAAACCTCTGAATCACATTACTTTAAAAATAAAGCCTTCTACACACACATGTTGTACATACAGACAGCACACACACACATTACATAAATACAGGCAGCAAACATATACGCATTAATACAGGCAGCACACACACACACACACAGCACATACATACATACAGACAGACACACAACACATGCAGCCAGCACACACACTGTGACAAAGACTACACTCAGGGTAATTCACTAAATTTGGAATTTTTGCTAAGTAAATCCAAATTGTAAAATTAACAAAAAGTTAGAGAATATTTCTAGATCAACAATTTTTGCCCTTTTTTGTCCATTCAGACTTAATTTGTGAAAATGAATTTAGCATGGCTCTAGGCAAGGGCCCCCAATCTTTGTAATTGATATTAGTTTGTTGTCATGACAGACCACTATATTGGTCTACTACTTTAGTCACTTGGACAAGTAGATTTAAAAAAATAAAAAATCCACACCCCTGTGTATGCAGTCACACACAAATGCTCAATACACAAATGTATTCACTGACTATACAAAAAGCACATGTAGTCATCCAGACATGCAGACTCAAATACAAACTTGCATTGATACACAGGTCTTCACACTGTACACATCCAAAGGAATACCGTATATGGTTAGATGAGAGTTATATTTAACATTTATTAAATGCACCTATATTTAGCCTTCAAAAGGCCTGGGATCTAATTTTGCCCCAGGGCCCCAAAGGCTCCCAGTCCGCCCCTGTTTCAGCCTGATGTTTATTCCTGCCTTATCTCCAGCACTGGGGGCTGGACTTTACAGTGTGGCTGCTCCTATCAATCTTAGCCCACCTGAAGCAGATGCCTGATTAGCCAGGTATAAGACACTGCCTCTCCCTGAGGGCAGTGTCAGTTTGTTGACTCTGGTTTCTGTGTTTGTATTCATGATCCAGTGTTCTCCAATTGACTCCTGACCTTGGCTTTCTTATCGTGTATCCTGACTTCTGGCATCCTCTGACTTTGGCTTACTATTGTTTATCCTGACTTCTGGCTTACCCTCAACGATTCTCCTGCTTTTGTCCTTACCTGTACTGCGACTTGGAGCAATATCCTGCACAGCCCCTGTGCACAGACTCACAGGCCAGGTGAATTCTTACCTGACCACCATAGCTTGTGTTTAATTGCAAGGGTAAGCATATATTTCTGCCTACTGGACTCCCAACTAAGGTAAACTGTTACATTTTCCCAACGGGACTCAGAGCTTGTCTCCACGGAGGTAACAGAACTGATGCACAACCAAGCCATCATAGATATTCCAGACTTTTTCACAGGTTACGTGAGCCACCTGTTCTCAGTACCCAAAAAGGCAGTTTTCTCTACCCAGTGATCAATCTAAAACAACTCCACACTTATGTGTCTTACCAGCACTTCAAAATGGAAGGGATACATTGTCTAAGGGACGTTCTCCAACCATCGGATTGGATGGCCAAATTAGATCTGCAAGATGCATATCTCACGGTGCCTATTGCACACCACCACCAAGATTTCCTACAGTTCACTTGGCAAAGTCGGAAATGGATATTCAATTGCTTCCCATTCAGACTATCCTCAGCCCCATGCTGCTTCATCAAGCTCATGAAGCCGGTGGTCGCTCTGCTAAGAAGTCATGGAATATGTTTCATAATATACCTAGACAACATTCTCATTATAGCTCAGTTCATTCATCTCATCAAATCACACTTATCCTGGACTGTAACTCTATTACAGAACCTGGGCTTCCTAATCAATTGGAAAAAAAGCCATCATCGTCCCCACACAACGCATAGAATTTCTGGGTCTTGTCGTAGACTCTACCCTTCACCTGCCACAGGTGAAAACTAATAAAAACTAAACAAAAACTAATAAATATCAGGAAGGAGATCAGGCTCACACTTGCTGCCCCTCAACTCTTACTCAAACAACCAGCAAGAATGATAGGCCTCTATATAAGCCATCTTTCCGGGTCCTCTACATTATCGAGCGCTGTAGTGCTTACAAGCTTCTCAGCTGAAGGGCGGCGCATCATACACAGATATGGTCACTCTAGATTCAGAAGCGAAGTACAAACTACAATTGCTGCGACGATATTTCTACCGGTGGCAGATGGTCAGATCTGCAATCAAACTTCCACATCAATTGTTTGGAACTTCTGGCCGGTTCATTTTCAATCCACAGTTTTTCACCAACTTTATCCCAATGCTCTATCCTCCTGAACATGGACAACGTATCAGCTGTCCAGTACATCAACCACCTGGGAGGCCCAAAATTGAAAATTCTAGTGAACATGGCACGGGACTTTTGGCAATTCTGCCTGGCTCAAGGCATCCCAGTTACGGCGGAATATATCCCTGGCCTCTCCAACACCACGGCTAACTGGTATTCCCGACCCCTTATATATTCGAACGATTGGCAGTTGGATTCCAGGGTCTTCCAAGACATCCAGTTCCTAAGGGGCCCATCATTATTTTACCTTGCATCTGAATACGCAACTACCCCGCTTCTTCAGTTGGAGACCAGATCCGACAGCTCTAGCTTCAAATGCTTTCAAACAAGATTGGTCATCCGCAAGGAATAACGCTTTTCCTCCCTTCGCACTAATCTCCCGTTGCCTCCTGCACCTACGACGCCAAGCCGGCTCCCTGGTGATCGTCATCCCCCTTTAGCTTAACTTGCCTCCTTCCACCCCTCAAATACCTCGTTCTGGATCCAGCTTCACCCCCTGGTTCTTCAAGGCCACTTACATCTCATGTTATAGTTCATTTCAAGGGACCCTGGTCTATCGAGGGAGTTTTGCAATCAACTCTCTGACTTCTCAAAGGCACATGGGCACCCGACACGAGACAGGCTTACAAGTATGCTTCGAGCAGATGGCATGGTTGGTGCCTGCAACAGGACTTGGATTCCATATTGGCTCCTTTGACTCATATCCTCCAGTTTCTGACTTCCATATTCGATGAAGGTAAGGCCTACCGTACCGTGAACCTTTACCTATCATCCATTTCTGCTGGTCATCAACGTTTGGGTGGGATTCCAGTCGGTCGACATCCTCTGGTATGTCGACCCCCCCTTGCCAAGATACTCTGTCTTGTGGGAAGTATCTATTGTCCTAATATTTTTCGAGACTTGGCCAACTAATACCTTATTGTCAATCAAACTACTTTCGTCCAAACTGCTCATGCTCCTCTGTTTAATCTCCTGCAAAAGAGTTTCTTATGTCTGAGCACTTGATGCACCCGGCCTTCCCTGATTGGCTTCTCCTATGCCCGGTCGCATGTCTACTTGAATATGAGCTTTGTACCGCTACCTTGTGGAATCCATCGAAACGTGAACTTTTCATCTCCTTCCAAAAGCCTAATTAGCCAGGTATAAGACACTGCCTCTCCCTGAGGGCAGTGTAAGTTCATTGACTCTGGTTCCTGTGTTTGTATTCGTGAATGTGAACTTCGTACCGCTACCTTGCTGAATCCATTGAAACCTGAACTTTTCATCTCCTTCCAAAAGTTTGTCTCCATGGGTTATGTTGTTAGTCGGTATTGATACATCTATGTTCCTGGCACATTTGATTCGGGGAGCATTGGCTTCCAGTCGCTTGTCGCTTAGAAGATATATTGAAAGCGGCCGATTGGTCTTTAGAGTCCACTTTCCGTGATTTTTATTTTCTACCTATTCAACACATTCGCGGGAAACGTGATTTCCCAGCTTTTAACCAGCATAATAGGAGCCTCTGTGTGTTAATAATAATTCACAGATTTTACTTTTAACTTGACGTAAAGTCATGCTTCTGTGTCGTTAATAAAATCATGACTCTACGTCATGTTAATAGTAAAATCTGTAAATTTACATAATCTATAACTGTTCTCGCACATCTGCTGTTAAGCCAAACTGGAATAGAAAAAACACTGGGAAAAACCACTGCTACTCTTATCTATTATAACCAGCCTGCTGAAAACATGTGTCCCTAGTGGTCAGGTGTCTGTGCTGCCTAATCGGAAAATTGTTCCTGGCTGTAGTGGTTCTGGTAATTGGAGTGTTCTTTTAAATGTCTTTTTCCTAATGAAGAAATTTAAACTATTCGATATGTGGGTGTGTATGGCATGACACGTGCTCATTCACTGTAATTTTATATTGGAAATATTTAAATGCTTCTTGCAGTAGCTGACTTATTGAAATGCTGTGATTGGCAGCTCATGCTGCAAGTGTCCATTTTTTATTACTGGTAGATTATTTTTTTATAGATCTAACAATTAAAGTGTGACAGATCTCCCTTTTTTTTTTTTAGGGAAAAACATACAAAGTGATGTCCTTTTTCCATTGACAACCTAGCCAATATCAGGGATACTGTAACTCGGTTTATATTTTCAGTCTATAAAATGCATCTTACAGCAACATTATGGATTTTGTTTTGGAAATTAATGAGCAGAGGTTTTAGGGATAGGTATAACTCACCATGTTAATTGTCTGGCTTCTGTTTAAGTGGTTACTCTTCCATATAATTCATTTGTGCATGTTGTATGTGTATATACAGCACTTTACAGATAATTGATGATTTAAATATTCAGTTTCCCATGTTATTGTGTGTGTCCAAAATCAGGTTGTCAGCTCTTTAAAACAAGATGCTTATATATAATTCATATTAAGAGTTTTTATAGGATCCAGTAAAGCTCTAAAGTATGCATTTTTAATAAGCAATCTGCATTAACGGGGACATTTTCATTTTAGATGTATTTGGTCTAAATTCAATGTAAATTGAATAACTGTGTTATGCTAAACACTTTCCAAGTACTGTTGGACCAGCTGTAGACATGTATATATGAGATTATTTTTACAATACCTTACACCATGATCTTTGTACACTGATATGGTGCCACCACATCACCGTATAAGCAGGATGTAGATACAATGTTTAGACGCATTGTGGACATTGCTGACATGCATTGACATATGAATGCGAAATTGTTTTGAAAATGCAAATGTCTTCCCATGGAGATCAGTATTTGGCACCAACATTTTTCTATTTCATCTAAAATACCAGCTGTGCTTGTGATGTGGATAAAATGTGTAAAATAATTGAATTCACAAAAAAAAAAAAAAAAGCTGCCATAACTCTTATTATAACTCTTATTATCCTCTTTCAAAGGAACACACTAAAGTACAGTAACAAAGCAGAACTAATTGTTGCTTTAGTAAAAGTATTCAAAAGATGTTTCACAAATACACTACACTCTATACACACACACACACACTATATATATATATATATATATATATATATATATATATATATATATATATATATATATATATATATATATATGTACAATCCAAGGTCCTGCACACGCCTGTCAGAAGTATTTGCCAAGGAACAATATCCAGCCTCATGTAAACAATGGTCATGAAAGAGAGCTCTCCCTGGACTTTTCAACCAAGTTCAAATATAAATTGTGAATACAGTCAAATTATATCAACGTTTCAGTCTATCAAAGACTGATCCTGATGAAAGTCTTTGATAGATTGAAACGTTGATGTAATTTGACTGTATTCACAATAAATATTCGAACTTGGTTGAAAAGTCCAGTGAGAGCTCTCCTTCGTGACCATAATATATATTAAAATATAGGTAAATACAACCTCAGGTGAACTGCAACATGACTACACCGTGTCATGATTTAACAAAAATGAAGCCATGTGTTAAACCTAGGTACACCTTATGATTCCATAGCATGTAGAACCACCATTAACAGCAATAACTTGAAGTAATTGTTTTCTGTATGACTTTATCAGTCTATCACATTGTTGTGTAGGAATCTTGCACACTCTTTTTTACAATGATGCTTCAGTTTATTGAGGTTAGATGGCATTTGTTTATGTACAACTCTCTTAAGGTCCCGCCACAGCATTTCAATTGGGTTGGACTTTGACTAGGCCATTGCAGTGCCTTCGTTTCTTTTTCAGCCATTCTGTTGTAGATTTGCTGGTGTGCCTGGAATTATTTTGCATGACAAAGTTTCGGCAAAGGTGTGGCTGTCGGACAGATGGCTTCACATTTGACTCTAGAATACTGTGATATACAGAGGAGTCAACTCAATGACTGCAAGGTTCCCACATCATGTGGCTGCAAAACAAGCCCAAATCATCACCTCTCCTACACTGTGCTTTTTCACATTTTCTGCCAATATGGCGCTGTACATTACGGCCAAACATCTCCACATTGGTCTTGTCTGTCTAAAGGAATTTGTGCCAGAAGTCTTGTGGTTTGTTCAGATGCAACTTTTCAAACCTAAGCCATGATGCCATATTCTCTTTAGAGCGAAGCAGCTTTCTCCTGGCAACCCTTCCAAACAAACCATACTTGTTCAGTCTTTTTCTAATTGTACTGTCATGAACTTTAACATGCTTACTGAGGCCGATAGGGTCTGAGATGTAACTCTTGGATTGACAACTGTTTGTTTTCCACTTATGAATAATAATTTTTTTTTTAACTGTAGATTGATGGACTTGAAATTTTTGGAAATGGCCTTGTAACCCTTTTCATTTTGATGGGCAGCAACAATTACTTCTCTAAGGTCTTTGTTTATGTCCCTCCTCCTAGGCATTGTGTTAAGACACACTTGAATGCTCTAGACCAGCAAACTCCTAAAGCCTCAGCATTAATAGAGGTGATAACACTTGCTGATGATCAATTAATTAAGGGCATTTGATTAGCCTCCTAATTCCTATGGAAGCAGTATGGGTGTACTTAGTTTTTCACATATGGCTTCCCCATTTGGCTTTAGTTTTGTTAAATACATTGTGAAAAGGTGTTTTTGTCATGTTTTGTTGTTCATCTGTTAGATTCTATTTACCTAATTTAAGACCTGCTAAGGAACAGATGATAGTTATTATGTCCTGATATGTAAAACCATGCTTTTTGTTCTTATATCCATTTTATTATAAAGGTAAGCAGTCCTTTAGTTATGCAGTATCAAGAAGAAGCTGTCTTGCCACTGCCCCTCACAGTGCTGTGTGTGAGAAAGAATTAGCAAAAGAGTGTGAGAGGAGATGACTTCTTAGCTCAACCTTCTCTGGCTCTACTAGATGTACTAGATGTCCTGGCATTGGGGAGAACATGGACATGGAACTGATGTGAGTGGGGTGGTGGTATGTAAAGGCACTATCTGTCTGGGGTTGATTATAGTCATGTCATTGTGTCATATTGGTATCTGTTGGTGTGAGATCTTTTTTTTTTCCATCTATTCATGACGTAATATGGTTATTACTTTGTTATTCTATTTTATGCACTACTTGACCTTGGCTTGTTTTCTGATATTCGTCTTAATCTATCGCCCTTCGACTTTGGCTTCCTGTTTGCACTTGACTTTTTTACAGGCTGTTTTGCCAATCTAGATGTTACTCAGCCTATCGACTTTAAAGACTGGTAATATGCAACTGTCCTCTCTGTTCTCTTCATTTGGTAGGGTTAACTTAAGTGTTGGGGTCATACACTGTCATGACTGGAGTGATTGAATTATGGGGGGCACGGTAGTGTGACTGGGGCTAAGGAAGAAAGAATTAGGAGGATGAGCTAGTTTTGTCAGGATAGCATGTCACTCAACACACAGAATTAAGTAACATCTCACAAAGTAGAAAAGGAAGCTGCTGGTATTACCGGACCTTAGAGTGGTCATACTTAACATACTAAAATGCAGATAAATAGAAAAGTCAAGAATAAACCAAAGTCAATGTCACGGATACAGTAAATAGCAGAATAGCTGACACAAGTCAAGATAAAAAAATCAGCAGTCAAATATGCAAATTACACAGGAGTATCAGAGTCGGAAATGACGCAAGACCTCTATACGCCATAAATAGGCGCACTGTTCAAACGAGCAGAATCTGAAGTAACGCATAAAAGGCATAAGGTTGTCTCACATCTTGAAAGTTGCCCGAATGACGCATGTATAAAGGGGCAACATTAATATTGATGCAAAGTTGCGTCAGTCTGACAGGTATGGTTGACATATATGACTGGGGCTGGAGATGATGGGATTATAGAGATGGGGTCTTCTAACTGAGGCTGGGGGTGATGGTTGATTGATCTGGTGCCCAGTACTATACAGCCGAAATCACCTCTTAGTTGCTTACCGCCTTCATCTTCACCTCTTATTAAAGGAACACACATCATAATCACTTAACTAACTAGGCTGCCCAAAGCTCCTGCCTGCAACTTTCCTTAAGGTTAATCCTTCTTTATTAATTTGAGCAGCTATGGGTGATGGTGATAGGCTGAAAGCATCACAGAAATGCTCTCTGTGGCGGACCACCTTGCACCCTGACTGGGTGCCTCCGCCAGTCGATGCTTCCTAGTGCTCACTGAGTACTCCAAGCACTCCACCATACACCATAACCACCGTAAACAAAGCAACCAGCGTTGGGGTCTCACTGTTCTCCACCCACCCTGGATCCAAGACCAGGATCCCAGCTTCCAGTGGGTAGACCTCTCCCAATCAAAAGAGTAAAGCAGTGATTATAATACAAGGGAGTATAATGAGTATAGCAATCCCCAGAGTGAATATAGCTGTTCCCTCCACACATGAGACTAGGCTCTATGTTGAGGGTGAAGAGGAACTGATTTAACCCCTTAAGGACACATGACATGTGTGACATGTCATGATTCCCTTTTATTCCAGAAGTTTGGTCCTTAAGGGGTTAATGAGAGCCACACAAGGCCTTTTATGTGAATCCTCATGCAAGGGGTTTACCGTGACATATTCCAGGGGCATTCCCCACTGGACCTGAGAGGAGACTAGTTACAGCAAACATGCCCAGGACACTCCCATACAAAACAGGGTAATCCCTCCCCTGTACCTGAGGGATAATTGAGTCAGGAACTGTACTAAACTCAATTATCTCCAGGCACAGAAAACATACATTTTAATAACATCCAGAAAGTACCCCCAAAACACATGGAAACCCCACAAAAGTTACATCCCCTGATAGCCCCGATCTGGGTGACCAACATATCTAAAAATCACCTAGATCGGTTCAGGGGTTCGGGATTTTCATGGAATTTTGACCGACCGTGTTTTGGTGCTATGAACAAAACAGTTCCAGGGAATCAGGGCTAACGGTCGGTCTCTCTTTCTGGAGTACAAAAGTACATAAATCACATGAATTTAGCCTTTTAAAGTGCATTGGGCAAGGTATATTGCAGGGCCCATAGTCCTGAGGCAGAAAGCTGCCAAGCAGGCTCATCCAGGAACTCGTAACGAGGTTCTGTTCGCCACACTCGCATCCTATTTGCATTTACAGATTGGTATTTTCTTGTCATATATCCCCCAACTCACCTAGCAGGCATTTACACCGTTACATCCTGTTACATACACCCCCACCTCACCTACTAGTCATTTACAGTCATGCTCTCTTTTTACAGCCCTCCACTTCACATCCCAAAGATACCCACATGCCACAACACTTGCCCCCATTTGTTCACATGTCACCCATCCAGCTACATACCCTTGTCATATCAAATGCTGATAGCCATCAAGTTAGGTTAACCATCCAATCACAAACTCCAAATTGGTTGCTTTCACTAAATTAATCACATGACCAGTCCCAGGGTCACATCAGTTCACATACAACCACTCAGTCACTTGCTCCTAACCACCCAATTATTTGGCAATTATATGTCTCAATTTAACAATCTTAAATGTAAGTGTGAATCGTAGGACAAAATAGCTGAATCCAAAAGAATTCTCTGTTTTTTCAGCATAGCTATTTAGATTTAACATTTGGAAATGCATGTTCATTTCCGTTTAGTGACTTAGTCCTATATACACATTCTACCAGACACTAACCAGCTCACACCCACTTGTTTACATATTCAACCCAGGCACATACCAGTAACCTACCAACATTAACCCACCATGCAATCATCCACTATCACATACACGTTACCCACACAATCATATACATAGATTACAGGTACATGCTGTCATGTACACATTCACACACAGCACAGAGAGGTCGGGAAGGAAGTAAGACACTTTATTGTTTTTATTGACTATTGTGACAAAATACCATATTTCTTTGTCCCAGTCATTTTCCCCTGCATTCGGTAGACTAATCTATCGAACACCAACCACCCCCTGGCTGATTTAACTTTAAAGAAACCACAAACTTAACTCTTGCTGTGTGGCCGCTGTTTGTATAACCGAACAACACATGCGCTGGAAAATAGCAGCCATCTTGTGTCCCGAAAGCAGGCAGCGGTACCTGGTCATCGAGTGTCTGGAACTGTAAATGGACAATTGATTCCGTGAACATCAGTGATTTGGTACGAATGCCTGCTTCTTTCCACGACAAGACAGGAGAATGCTGTTCGGTAGGATTGTTCGCGTGAACAAGGCAAACAATTGCTACCTATGAGCCAGGAGAACCGTTCAACTTTTGGTTCATTTGGGAACTCCCGAAGGTGACCGACCGCTACCCCTGATTCTCTGGAACTAATTTGGGCAGACGTCATGTGTGCGGTCGGTCAAAACTTTACCCCCATTGTGATTCATCTGTGTTTGTGGCATCTGAACGTTATTTGGATATGTTGGGCGCTCAGATCCAGGCTATCCAGGTATATACTATTTGTGGGGGTTCCTATATGTGTTATATGTAATTTGGGGTATTTTATGTTTTATACTTTGTACCTCTAGTACCTGGGAGATAATTAGTTTAAGCAAAGTACACTAAATTATCTCCCAGACACAAAGACTGGGCGTGTTTTGGGTGTGTTTTACTATGTCTTTGCTTGAGACCCCATGCTGGGGTCTGTGTATATAAGTGGGTCATTTGACCAGAATAAAACATTACAGTTGTACCCTTCAACAAGTTTTGACTGATGAACGGTGAACCAATAGATTTTTTCCCACAACCTTAGGATTTCGGGAGAGTACAAACCAGCGTACAATGCGAGAAGGCTATAATCACTTAAGCCTCTAGCATTTTGGGAGTGTGCGAACGAACAGAGTAAAAAATACCAGGGGTTCGTTACAATTGGTGGCAAGCGAGACGGTATGACTCGTTTCTGTATCGACTACTGGAAACTTATTGACAGGACAGTCATGGGTGCCTAGCCCATGCCCCGGATAGATGAGTTGCTAGATTGTATGGCCGGGGGGAATTAATGAAATACCATAGATCCCTGGAGCCATGGCCATCTCTAAGTCATCATTTGTCACCTGTTTGGGCTATACCAGTTTAAGGTTATGCCTTTTGGGATGAAGAATGCCCCAGCTACCTTTCAGCGAATGGACGACAGGCTCTTGGAAGGATTTCAGGACTTTGCATGTGCGTGTTTAGATGACATCGCCATATACAGCCCCACATGGGAGGATCACTGTAGCAGAGAGCTGATTTCTCACAGCTTAACTCCACCAATATATCCAGAGGATGCAGGAACAAGTAATAAATCCCAGAGAATATCCAGCACAGTCAGCAATAAAATCCAATAGTATCCCATCACCTTTCCCAATCACTGGACGACACACAGTATCAGGAGTAGAACTGATGTTTAATGGCAGGTACTCTGCTTTTATGCAGTGCTCCCCTGCAAGGGAGCCGCCCACAGGCAATTAGGCATTCTCCAACCAGATAACGGTTACATCCCACATATTCCCTCCCCTCTGCTTGGGAGATAATTGAGTTTCTTACTGTATCTCCTCAATTATCTCCAAGCTAAAACTTATACATTTTTATACAATTTTATAACTATATGATTTATCACACAGGAATAAAACTTATATTTTTTATGAACCACACAACTTGGGGAAAAACATATTAAAAATTTGTACAAATCGGTTCAGTGGTTCCAGAGATATTGAAAAAATCTCTTTGGACCGACGCTAGCCTGTTTGCATGCCCAAAACAGTTCCACAGATTCAGGATGTGTGGTCGGTCTATTTCTGCCTTGAAAATTGACAAAGTCCCATCCGAAGGCGGCGTTCGAATAGTCGAACGCACTTCGACTTGTGTCGAAGTAGAACGGGGTTACACTTCTGCAGTGGCCGTTAGTCGAGTGGCAGTCTATTTCCCATGAAAAAGATGACAAAGTCCCATTCGAACGGATGTTCAAATCTTCGAATGGGACTTAGTCTGCAGCCGCGGTGTCGAAGGGTAGGGGAAGGTACAGGTCAGCGGTGTTCGTACAGATGTGTGGCCGATTTCCGTTCCAGGGATTTGACGGCACACACTGTTGACCACGTTCGACTGCATTAAAATGGCCGCCGCCACATGTTCGACTGTCTAATGGTGGCCACTTCGACTACTTCGGCACTTCGGCTGTATCCGAAGTGCCATATCAAACGTACCCATTCTTTGCACAACACATTTAAAGGGCCAGAAACAGTTTTTGTCTGTAAGTGCAAGGCAAGGTGGATGATGGCAATAAAACAAAGGGTAGAGGTTCCCAAGTAACATGGTAGGTGGCTGATGCAACATAGATTGCAGATCAAATGAAAAACAGGGGGATCTGTTACAGATGGGACAGCCACAAAGGGGTTCCGCTACAATCACCTTAGACATGTATCTATGGTACTTGAGCAAATTCAGGCAGCAGGGCTCACATTGATGCCAGACAAGTGCCATGTCGGGATGGCCGAGGTACAGTATCTCAGCCATAGAGTAGGTTCTGGGCAGCCACGGCCTGAACCTGCCAAAGTAGAAGCTATTGCCAACTGGCCCCAACACTATACTAAGACGCAGGTGCTAGCTTTTCCAGGGACTGCGGACTTCAACCGCAACTTTGTCCCTGAGTATAGCGCCCTCGCCAAGCCCCTCACTGACCTCATCAAAAAGTCCCTCACCAGACAAGTAGTGTGGTCCCCGGAGTGCGAGGTCGCCTTCCAGAGTCTGAAGTCAGCGCTAAGCGAGTCATCTGTGTCGGCCGCCCTGAACCATACTAAAAAGTTTCACACAGATACCTCCAGACACCGACCACCCCTTGGCTCATTTAACTTCAGGACCGTCATCGGAAACATCCCCTTGAGGACCGGTAACGGAAATATTTACTTACCTATTCTCCGCCGTTCCCCCGACGGCGATTGGCATTACTCCCGGTCTGGGGGGGGCTGCCGAACAGCCCAGACAGCCCCCCCCAGCGAATTAGGCCCCGCGGCCATGTGATCGCTCTGAAAGAGCGGTCTCATGACCCCAATAGGCGTCCGTGAATCTGCCTGCAGTGGGACTGCCTGTGCTGAAATCAGACAGTCAGACAGTCCCCCTGCTGGTGAAAAAAATCTAAAATAAAGTTTTAAAAAGCAGTCAGTGTAAAAATATATATATATATATATATATATATATATATATATATATATATACACACACATGTATTATATCTATATATAATATGTATATTTATCTTATATACATAATGTCAAACTAAGTATATTTTTATGTTTATATAGATTAAAATAAAAAAACACTTATAATTTAATTACACATGTGTATATATATATATATATATATATATAATAACTATATATATTGTGTGTGTGTGTGTAGATATATATATATATATATAATTATAAAATAGAAATAATAAGTAAATAAAAAAATTATATATATATATATATATATATATGTGTGTGTGTGTGTGTGTAATTTTATTCTACCAGTATTTTGATATATATCTCAAAATCCACTTAGATTGAAATTATAAATTTATCTATGTATATATAAATACATTTTAAAAAAATACGAAATATATATATATATATATCCATATACAAAAAGACATAAATAATTTCATAAATATACACGTAGACTTCAAATATATAAATATGTATTTATATTTAAATTCTATGTGCATATTTATGTAATATTTTTACATAATTAAGTAATTTTATTTTTTGTGATTTGAGGGACCTACCTGACAACCCAGGCCGAAAGTCCAGAAAATTTAATTTGCTAGCACTGTGTTTAACCCTGTAACTTTTTATGACACCCTTAAACCTGTACATGGAGGGTACTGTTTTACTCGGGAGACTTCACTGAACACAAATATTACACAAAACAGTAAAACATTTCACAGCGATGATATTGTCATTGAAAGTGACAGTTTTTGCATTTTTCACACACAAACAGCACTTTCACTGATGATATTATTGTCGTGATACGTTTTACTGTTTTGAAACACTAATATTTGTGTTCAGTGAAGTCTCCCAAGTATAACAGTACCCCCCATGTACAGGTTTTATAGTGTTTTTGAAAGTTACAGGGTCATATATAAAGCTTGCTTTTCCTTTTTTTTTTACATTGAAATTTGCCAGATTGGTTATGTTGTATTTGAGAGCGTATCGTAGCCCAGGAATGAGAATTACCCCCATGATGGCATACCATTTGCAAAAGAAGACAACCCAAGGTATTGCAAATGGGGTATGTTCAGTATTTTTAGTAGCCACTTAGTCACAAACACTGGTCAAAGTTAGCGTTCATAATTGTTTTCTGCATTTTTTTAACACACAAACACATATAAATGCCAGTGTTTGTGACTAAATGGCTCCTAAATAAGACTGGACATACCCCATATTTAATACCCTGGGTTGTCTACTTTAAAAAAATATGTACATGTGAGGTGTGATTCAGAGATTTATGACAGATAACGGTGTTACAATGTCACTATTAATAAATTTAAAACATATATATTTTGAAACTGCAATTTCCTACTTGTACTTAAAGCCCTATAACTTGCAAAAAAGCATGCAAACACTGGGTGTATTTAAACTCAGGACAACATTTTAAATCTATTTAGCAGTTTTTTTCATTACCATATTTTTTTTTTTTTAAAGTAAAATATATGACACGTAAATAATAAAGGTATGTAAAGAAAGCCCTTCTTGTCCTGAAAAAAACAATATATAATTTTTATGGGAACAGTAAATGAGAGAGAGGAAAATTAAAGCTAAACATAAACACCAGAAAAGTGTTAAAACAGCCCTGATCCTTAACGTACAACACGGGCAAAACAGTCCGGTCCTTAAAAGGTTAACTTCAAAGAAACCACAGACTTAAGTGCTCTTGCTGTATGGCGCTCAGATCCAGACTTTCCCGTAATATAATATTTGTGGGGGTTCCTATATCTGTTATTGTCAAGATTACAAGTTGATCCAGCACACCGTACTCTGTCACACCTAGGATAACGTATAACTGGACCTTAGAATGGCCGAACTTAACGTATCCAAGAATAGTCAAAATACTTGCCGAGATAAGGGACACAGAATCAGACACAAAGATGAGGGAAAGCCAAAAGTCAAGGATACCACGGAAGTCAAAACAAAGCCAAAGTCAAATACCAGAAAATCAAGATCAGGAACACACTCTCGAATAACCATAGGCATGAAACCACGACAGGGCAATGAGCAAGAGGAGAGTTAGGTTTAAATACCCCTCCTGTGGATCCGATTGGTTGTAATAGGCCTTTGACCCCAAAGACAATTACCAGGTTTCCATGTGCATGATTGCTGCTCAACACAAACCCTCCTGTGGATTTGATTGGCCATTCCCTGCCTTTGACCCCAAAAGTAATTACCAGGTTTCCATGTGCATGATTGCTGCACAACACAAACCCTCCTGTGGATTTGATTGGCCATGTCCAGCCTTTGACCCCAAACATAATTACCAGGTTTCCATGTACATGATTGCTGCGCGGCACAACTTTTCCTGTCAGGACGGTAATGTTGCCGGTCACAACTTTTCCTGTCAGGGCAGTAAATGCCATTAACCACATTTTTATGTGCGGATGAATACGTGACAGTTATATGTATTTTGGGGTATTTTAGGTTTTATACTTTGTACCTCTAGTGCCTGGGAGATAATTATTTTAAGCAAAACACACTAAATTATCTTTGCTTGAGACCCCATGCTGGGGGTCTGTGTATATAAGTGGGCCATTTACCCAGAATAAAACATTACAGTTGTACTCTTCATCAAGTCTTGACTGATGTTTGGGTATGCGTACGGCGAACCGATTGGATTTTGGGAGAGTACAATCCAGCGTACTATGCCAATAGTTTATAATCACTTAAGCCTCTAGTATTTCGAGAGTGTGCGAATTAATGGAGTTTATGAAGTACCAGGGGTTCGTTACAAGTACAATTTCATGATGCATGACCACCGCATTTGCGCTCTTTCTCTATTTTTTTTCTTCTTTCCCTTTCTTATATATTTTAGAATGTTTAGAGTTCTGAAAATTAAATATATAGAGTCCAGATAAAGCTATATCTCATGGTTCTGATAATGGCATATTATTCTACACACAGTGGGTGTTTTTTCCTTTATATAATTACTTTTATATCTTATGTTTTTGGATCATTATTGGTACATCGGTACTCAAACTAAATATGTCACTTCTTTGCTAAATAATTGTTCATGTTAATTGTATTTATATAATTCTAATAGAAACTGTGCTGAGATTTGTGATTTTATTTGTAAGTGTGAATTTTCCACACACATTGTTACTCATCTTGACATATTGGATATGTTCTTTTTTTGTTTGTCTTGGTTTCATCTTTTCCTGTATAAAATTTCAAATAAAAAAAAAGTGCTCTAGGCAAATCTTACACACACCCTCTTTGTGTTTTCTCCTCTATATTTTGCCATGTCTGCACTTGGGTATGGAGTACATCACGGAACAAATACAGGGAGTGCAGAATTATTAGGCAAATGAGTATTTTGACCACATCATCCTCTTTATGCATGTTGTCTTACTCCAAGCTGTATAGGCTCGAAAACCTACTACCAATTAAGCATATTAGGTGATGTGCATCTCTGTAATGATAAGGGGTGTGGTCTAATGACATCAACACCCTATATCAGGTGCGCATAATTATTAGGCAACTTCCTTTCCTTTGGCAAAATGGGTCAAAAGAAGGACTTGACAGGCTCAGAAAAGTCAAAAATAGTGAGATATCTTGCAGAGGGATGCAGCACTCTTAAAATTGCAAAGCTTCTGAAGCGTGATCATCAAACAATCAAGCGTTTCATTCAAAATAGTCAACAGGGTCGCAAGAAGCGTGTGGAGAAACCAAGGCGCAAAATAACTGCCCATGAACTGAGAAAAGTCAAGCGTGCAGCTGCCAAGATGCCACTTGCCACCAGTTTGTCCATATTTCAGGGCTGCAACATCACTGGAGTGCCCAAAAGCACAAGGTGTGCAATACTCAGAGACATGGCCAAGGTAAGAAAGGCTGAAAGACGACCACCACTGAACAAGACACACAAGCTGAAACGTCAAGACTGGGCCAAGAAATATCTCAAGACTGATTTTTCTAAGGTTTTATGGACTGATGAAATGAGAGTGAGTCTTGATGGGCCAGATGGATGGATTGGTAAAGGGCAGAGAGCTCCAGTCCGACTCAGACGCCAGCAAGGTGGAGGTGGAGTACTGGTTTGGGCTGGTATCATCAAAGATGAGCTTGTGGGGCCTTTTCGGGTTGAGGATGGAGTCAAGCTCAACTCCCAGTCCTACTGCCAGTTTCTGGAAGACACCTTCTTCAAGCAGTGGTACAGGAAGAAGTCTGCATCCTTCAAGAAAAACATGATTTTCATGCAGGACAATGCTCCATCACACGCGTCCAAGTACTCCACAGCGTGGCTGGCAAGAAAGGGTATAAAAGAAGAAAATCTAATGACAAATCTCCTTGTTCACCTGATCTGAACCCCATTGAGAACCTGTGGTCCATCATCAAATGTGAGATTTACAAGGAGGGAAAACAGTACACCTCTCTGAACAGTGTCTGGGAGGCTGTGGTTGCTGCTGCACGCAATGTTGATGGTGATCAGATCAAAACACTGACAGAATCCATGGATGGCAGGCTTTTGAGTGTCCTTGCAAAGAAAGGTGGCTATATTGGTCACTGATTTGTTTTTGTTATGTTTTTGAATGTCAGAAATGTATATTTGTGAATGTTGAGATGTTATATTGGTTTCACTGGTAAAAATAAATAATTGAAATGGGTATATATTTGTTTTTTGTTAAGTTGCCTAATAATTATGCACAGTAATAGTCACCTGCACACACAGATATCCCCCTAAAATAGCTATAACTAAAAACAAACTAAAAACTAATTCCAAAAATATTCAGCTTTGATATTAATGAGTTTTTTGGGTTCATTGAGAACATGGTTGTTGTTCAATAATAAAATTAATCCTCAAAAATACAACTTGCCTAATAATTCTGCACTCCCTGTATACTGCCTAAAAACATGAAAATGAAATGCTTATGTGTGTATGAATGTGTAAAATGCCGCACAATATTTTACTAGTAAAATTATAGAAATATTAATAGTTGTCTATCAAATCCCCATACAAAATATAGTCCACCACCTATGGCATTGTACTGTGGAATTGAATTTAATATATTAGTGGAGGTTTTATCCTTAAAAGTACACTATAGGCACCCATACCACCCTTCATCTCATTGAAGTGGTGTGGATGCAGTGTCCATGTCCCTTTCTTCAGCCCTGCAATGTAAAACATTGCAATTTCAGAGCATTTGCAATGTTCACAGTGCAGGTTTAAGTCCACCTCTAGTGGCTGTCTACCAGACATCAACTAGAGGTGCTTCCCGCATTTATACAAAGTTTAATCCCATGAAACGATGCTGGACTTCCTCATGTAACCCACAGCAAGAGGTTCGCAGTGAAGGCAGCCGACTTCCTCTGATGATGGGGCATGACTTCCGCTGCTCCCAGACTCCCCAGTGGTCCTGAATGGATCTCCAGCTCCCGTCTGGCCCGTCCTACCTGACCACCAGGGATAAGGTTCCTCCCTGGCCCAAGTTAAGCCTCAGGGATGTGGGAAGACCTTTTAGTTTGTTTAATTTAATCAAAAAGTTTTTTTGCATTTTTTTTAAAGCAGCTACCCTCTACAACCCCTGCCTCCCCTATACAGTCTGTGCTCCCCTCTACTGCACCTGTGGTCCTCTGTAGCCCCTCTCCTCCATCTACAGCCCCTGTCCCTCCCTGCTGCCCATGTCCCCCCCCCCCATCTGCTGTCCCTGTGCCCCATTTGCTGCACCTGTGCCCTCCCCTAGAGGCCCTCTGCCCCATCTACAGACATCACCTATGACCCTACTGCAACCCTCTACCAGTCCCCCTTTCGAGATTAGGCTCTGTACCTGCCCCTGCTCTGTATTCCTGTCTGTATCTCTGTATCACTATATGTCTGTGTATACATGCTTGTGACTGTATGTCTCTGTATGACTGTGTCTGTATGTCTCTGTATGCCTTGTTCTGTATGTCTCTGCATGACTGTGTCTGTATGACGCTGTATACTTGGTTCTGTATGTTTCTGTATGCCTTGATCTGTATGTCTCTGTATGACTGCGTCTGTATGTCTCTGTATAGCTTTGTTCTGTATGTCTATTTGTGACCGTGTCTGTATGTCTCTGAATGCCTTGTTCTGTATGTGTCTGTATGACTGTAACTGTATGTCTGTGTATCCCTTGTTTTGACTGTGTCTGTATTGCTCTATATGACAGTGTCTGCATGTCTCTCTGTGTGTGTGTCTGTATGACTGTATGCAGGGCCGGTGCTAGGATTTTTAGTTACACAGGCGAAGATGCATTTTGGTGCCCCCAACCCTCATTTAAAAAAAAAAAAATGCATCTTCACCTGTGTGTCTTTCCTCCCAAGCCACAGGCACACAGGCATCATTTTTCGGACACACAGTCAAAGTCATACAGGTACACTGTCATACAAAGACAGAAATAATCATACAGAGACATACAGACACATGCAGTCAGAGACATACATGCATACAGAGACATGCAGGCATATAAAGACATACATGCATACAGAGGCATACCGTCATACAGACACATACATACAGACAGGCATAAAGAAACATACATACAGAGACATACAGGCATGCAGACACATACATACATACATACAGGCATACAAAGACATACACACATACAAAGACATAACGTCATACAGACACATACATACATACAGAGGCATACCGTCATACAGATACATACATACATACAGAGGCATACCGTCATACAGCGAAAAGGGTTATTGGAAAGAAAGAGACACACAAGGGGGGCTGTGAGAGACATATAAGGGAGGGGATACAATACACTAAAGGGGGTAGCACATTCAAAAGTGTAAAGGGCAGCAAAGTGCATCTTAGCCAAAAAGCCTTGCATTGGCCTTGTACACGGTATATTGGCCCTGTTTATCGGATTTAAATATTTTTCTTATTTTGTGACGTTTTTTCTGGGTTTAGCATTTGTCAATTCTGTGCCTACAGGTACTTATGAATTGTTGATTCTGTGCATATTAGAGAAACCTTTTTCTATATATAGTACCTTACAGGTCTCTGCAAATGCTTAGATTAATTGCAGATCTAGATAAGTGTTTTTTTTGTCATTATTTATTGAGCAAGTTTTTTAAAAATTGAACAAAAGGAAATTATAAAAAAGTCAAGAGAGATTTACTACACAGGTGATTAAATAAGTGTGAGAAGGTGCAACAGAATATTGTGCATCTGAGTACAATACATACATTTTTAGAGAAAACGCAGTATTTACATTACTGCCTAGTAACAACTCTAGAGGCTGTCACTCAAACGCCCAATAGAGGTGCTTCCTGGGTCAGTTCTCAGCATCTCCACACTCTGCATGGAGACACTAAGAACTCCCCATAGAGATTCATTGATTTCATTCATCTCTATGAGGATATGCAGATTGGCGCACATATGCAACAGCCTCCCAAATAGCCTCCTAAAACTTTTCTATGGGAAACCACTGGATTGGCTGAGATCCTCAAATTTGATGATCCCAGTAAAGGAGGTAAAGCAGGGCTCAGAAATCCATGGCAAGACCAGCGTGGTGCTGGAAAAAAGGCACGCAAACTAAAGAGAGGGAAGCCGGGGAACTAAACTGTTTAATTTAAAACCACAGTCTTAGTAATACACGTTTGTATTCCTGACACTATAGTGTTCCTTTAAATAGCCAAGCCATGGGTACCAAGTAAACCAAGACAGTTCCTTCGTAACAAGTGAGACCAGAATGCCATTTACATGTTCATTTTATTTGTAGCCCCAAAAATATAGTTCTTCTGTCGAACAAAGTTCCTCCATTTGAGCAGACATATATTAAGCAATATGATGGTTTCCAAAATGGAAGGATAATCTGCTTTGTGATGTTTGTATTCAGATTTAAACTGATCTGTTATACCTAGCATTGGGGGCCCTAGTGTGATGCACCAGCATACAAGCTGATTGAAAGGGAGGTGGAGTGTCTGAAAATTTACATAATAGGAGAATACATAATAGGCATAGTAAAGCTTTGTTCACTTAAAATAACATAACCAAAAATCAATAAACCTTGAAACATAACAAAAAACTGTAGAAGGCGCCATGGGGGTTGAAGCAAAAAGATTCAATCCTGGGAATGCATCGGCGAGGTCGACCCTTAAGTAACATGTAGGTTGAATTTAGTTGACCCTAATACTAGCAGTCCTATACAACTGGAGATCGAGTGTTCAGAAAAATAGTAGGTTTTTTTTTGTCCTTAAAAATTAATGGGACAGGGGGGCGTGGTTAGCAGCCGAGCGAGCTGGACGTGTCCGGGTAGAGCTCCGCTGCGACCACGGTGCCAACGGCATACACTAGCAGAGACAAACCACAAAAATCTCATTTACCCGCGGGGGAACAAAGATGTATAAGAGGGCCCCGAGGAAACAAGCTAAAAAGGTGATTGAACCGGCTACAACGGTGTCCGAGTTCTTTGCGGCCTCTCGCGCTATGCGACTAAGCACACAAGATGGCGGACGGGACGGCCAGGGAACACCACGCTCGGCCTCGAGCCCGGGAACTGGGGCGGCATTGGTGGGCTCGGACTCCGACACCGGCCAAATACTGGCTAAACTAGCCGAAGTTAAGTCTTACCTGGCCACAGAAATGGTCCGCAACACTGTTGAGGTAAAAGCTGAAATTCAGGCCTTAGGTGTCAGGACGGCAGCGTTGGAACAACGGGTTGAATCCACGGTCTTGGCCCATAATGAAGCCGCCGCACAGATCAACTTCCTGACTTCCCAGCTCCTCACGGCTACGTCGGCAATTGATGATCTAGGGAATAGATCACGGCGCAATAATGTTCGCCTCCTCGGACTGCCGGAGCAGGAAGGGGAAGGTTCTCCCGCTGAGGTGGTCCTGGGCATCTTCCGTCCACTTCTCCCCGACATACCGGACCATTTATGGCACATCGAGCAGGCACATCGAGCCCTCCGAGCTAAGAGGGCGGATGACAGACGGCCCAGAGATGTCATCATAAAGTTCCTCTCTTTTCAAACGAAGGAAGCCGTGATGAGATGCGGCAGGGATCGCCCGATCACCTACAAAGGGGTGGACATAGCCCTATACCAGGATCTGACCCCAACGACTCTGCAACGGCAGCGTGAGTGGCGTCCAATAACCAAGCTCCTACAAAGACACTCGGTCAGATATGCCTGGGGTCACCCCTTTCGCCTGCTGGCATTTAAGGACAGACGCACCAAGATTCTGTTCCCAGATGGCGATCCAACATCTTTTCTGCGCGATCTGGGGATCCAGGTTCCTGAGGGTCTTGCGGTACCTAAAGCATCGACGGAGGTCCTGACTGCTCTTCCTCGTGAGTGGCTTGCGGCGGACGAATGACGAGGCCGGCTTTCCTGTGGCGATCGGAGGTCGGGTAATCGTGGATCCGGGCGGTGAGGTCCTCCGGGCGGGCTATTATTGTGTTTGGGGGTGTAGTGCCGGTTCCCCCCTTTTTTGTTGTGCCGGCCCCAGTCTGGGGGCTCTTTGGTGGGGCTCCCATGGGTTTACCAGTGTCCCTTTCGCGGGTGGGCTTCTTGTTTGGGGCGGACTAGGGCTGTTTGCTATCCCCGTTTTCTACCTCCCCGTATTAGTTCTTTGGCCTAACCCCCATGCAGTCGCTTCATGACTCCTCTCGGGACTGGCGACGGGTGACTCATGCAGGACGGGGGTGGCCTACTTTACTCCTCCATGCGGACCCACTGTGGCTCGAGGCAGATGTACATTACTCCCTCTCTCGTTTGCTCTGGGCGGCGGGCGGAGGGCGGCGATCCCGGTACTATGTTTTGGGGTCTTGGATGTAATGTGATTTTTGTCAGGCCCTATCCTTACACCGTATTGGGGTAAAAGTCTAGTGTTCAGGTCAGGGGTGAGGTAGGTAATGCTCTGGCTCTTTTGTTTTGGTTAGGGAGATTGTACAACACGGTGGACAGGGGGAGCAATTTGGGTGTTTTCTCCTGGCTGTCTTGTTAGGGTGGGGGATGTTAATGTTTGAGTTCCCCTGTTAACCTGTTCACCAACTAGGTATGTGGGTATAGGCTGGGATAGCATTTGTATAGGGCCGGTTTCTTCTCGAGGGCATGGGGGGTTGCGGGTTTGTTACACACCTACACATGCGAATTGCTGTATATTATATGCTTAGGGCTCCTGTATGCCTGTTTTCCAACTAGGGGAGTGACAACTTCTCTAATACCATAGTTCCGAGGGGCAGCCCGGGTGCTGGGATACGTTTATTGTGGGGTAGATTCTATGCTTTGGGGACGTGCCTTTACTGTATTTCCTTGTACGTCCACTGTGCAAGCACTAATGTTTGGGGACTGGGCCCCCCCCCCCAAGGCCCGAGAGTATGTGTTAATTGTGATCGCATGCGAGGGGGTGGGGTTTACTTTCACCGGGAAGGAGTCTACCCGAGCACCACGGGCATGGGGTTTGCGATAGTCGCTTCGCTGCGCAGCTGCGTTGCCTGGGGCTACGGTAACAAATTCTAAGTGTCGCCCGGCTAGGGCAGAGGGGGGTGGGCGGGTTCGTTCTGGCTTCTTAGTTGTAGGTGTTTGTCTGCATTAAGTTTGGGTAGGGCACCTCGAGGTGCTTACCACTGTTGGTCTATGTCCATGCTGCTCTGGAGTATTTTCTGTGCTCTGGGGACGCTACGACATACACCCCATATTGTCCTGGCTATGGGTAAGCCCAGGCAAAAGTTCTCACAAATGTTCTTCTTTTTTCTCTCTGTTTCTTTTTTCTTTTCTATCCTTTTTACTCCCCTTTTCCCTTCTATCCTTTTCCCTATCCCTTACCCTTTGGAGGGGGATGTAAGAGTATGTCATTATGACGCATTATATTGCTCTGGTCGGCAGGGATTAGGCTACTACTCTCTGTTCTTGCTTATTACATTACTTCGTACACGTTGGCCCCGGACGGGTCAGGGGTGTAAGATACGCAAGTTCCTCTATCAGAAGCTATGTCGTTAAAGTTGCTATCCCTGAATGTCAAGGGCCTTAAAGACCCAAGTAAATGTCGCCTCATGTTCAGAGATCTTAAGCGCTCACGCCCAGATCTAGCGTTCCTCCAGGAGACGCATATACCGGCGCCGGTGAAATTTGCTCTGAAGGATCATATTTTTCGTACCGTACACGAGGCTAGGGCGTTGAACAAGCGGAATGGCGTAGCTGTGCTTATACACCACAGCTGCCCATTCAGGGTGGGGAAAGTGATAGCGGACCCATCTGGACGCTTTATCCTAGTGTCGGGGAGTTTGTATTCCCACACTATTCACTTTCTCAATATATATGCCCCCAACGACCCCTCCGCTGAATTTTGGAATAATATGGCTGAAATGGTACATGATTTGCCACATGGCATGATTATAGTGGGAGGAGACCTTAACGCTACACCATGTCCAGCGGTGGACCGAAGCCAGAGCGTCGGTTTGCCGAGATCACACAGGAGAGGGGGACAGGACAAATTGCTCCGTTCCTTTATACTCCAAACAGGCCTCTTAGACATCTGGAGGGCACATCATCCAGCTGACCGCGATTATACCTTTTACTCTGCCCCCCATGATACTTACTCCAGAATCGATATGTTCTTGGTGTACTCGCATTCTGCATCGAAGGTTTCAAGATCTACGATAGGCTCTATCACGTGGTCAGACCACGCTGAGGTCACGCTGACCTTGGATAATTTATGTGTGGCGACTCCATGGTCTTGGAAGCTAAACACTTCGTTACTGCAAGACCCGACAGTGGTAGAGATTGTTCGGAAGGAATTGACTGAATATTTCGCTAGGGAAACGGAATCTGATCTCCGCCCGGCTACGGTGTGGGCAGCCCATAAAGCGGTTATACGTGGCATACTGATCCGCGAAGCCTCCCTGAAAAAGAAACGTAAATCACAATTATTGTCATCCCTCTTAGAAGCATTGGGTAAAGCTGAGGAGAAACACAAGGCTGCCCTGTCGCCCGCTACGTTGGCAGGTGTACGGGATATACGGGCATCGGTTCGCGAGGCCCTCCTTGATGATACCGCTAGAGCCATTGTGTGGTCCAAGAGGACATATTATGAAAAAAATCCAACAAAATGGATTCACTATTGGCCAGATCTCTACGCCCGAGACAGGGCCATTCACATATAGTAAGAATTAAAGACGCAACGGGTAAGTATCGCACAGATCCCACCGACATAGCTAAGGTTTTCACGGATTACTTCTCCAATTTGTACAATCACTCCAGAAGCGACGACGTGGCACGACAACGTGAAATTGATGATACCAGGACTTTTCTGTCACATATGTCTCTGCCGACGTTAAGAGGAGAGGATTCTGCTGCCCTTGGAACGCGAATCACAGCCGATGAGATTGACGCAGCGATTTCCTCACTGAAAGGTCATAAAGCTCCCGGTCCGGATGGCTTTGAAGGTAGCTATTATAAAATCTTTCGCAAAGAAATTACACCCCATTTGGAAACCTTGTTCATAGACCTCATGGAGGGTGGTGTCCCGGATAGAGACATGTCTCTAGCTGACGTGGTGCTTTTACCAAAACCTGGTAAGGACGATTCGGCTCCGGAAAACTTCCGCCCGATCTCTTTAATAAACCATGATTCTTAAATATTGGCAAAGATCCTGGCTACCCGACTGAACCCTTTCCTAACAAGTTTAATTCACCCAGACCAGGTGGGATTTATACCTAGTATACAATTATTTGAAAACACTAGACGTAACATAGATCTTATTTGGAGGCAGGCAGACAAGGGGATCCCAACGTTACTCTTGTCACTCGATGCGGAAAAGGCCTTCGATAGAGTTGAATGGCCTTATTTATTCGAGGTTCTCCGACACTTTGGCCTTCCGGCTACGTATGTGACCGCGGTTAGGGCAATGTACACTGATGTACAGGCAAGGATCCGGATAGCGGGATCAAAAATCATCCCCTTCCGCTTGGGTAATGGAACAAGACAGGGCTGTCCTTTATCGCCTTTACTGTTCGCTCTATCATTGGAACCCCTCTTACAACAGATACGCAATACCCAGGAGATTCGAGGGATCCAGATCAGAGGTCAACGATTCGTTGTATCCGGCTATGCCGATGACGTACTACTGACCCTGACAGACCCAAAGGCATCAATGGAAGCGTTGATGACTGTATTAGAGACTTATAGTGGGATAGCAGGGTATAAGGTGAACCTATCCAAGTCGAGCGCTCTCCCTCTTTGTATGCTGGATTCGGATATAGCCCACATAGGGGGGACTTATAAAATACACGTCACTAGAGACCATATCAAATACCTAGGGATTCGACTGACGGCGGACCCGGCCCAACTCCACCAGCAAAATTATGTGCCCCTAATTCGCACTTTAATAACGGATATGGAAAAATGGCAGGATAAGCCAATCACTTGGATCGGCAGGATCCACGCGGTAAAAATTAACGTGCTCCCTAGGATCTTGTTTTTGTTTCAGGCTCTCCCTACTAGGCTGACTAAGTCTGACCTGGGCACGCTTCAGCAGGCTATCGGCAAGTTTATTTGGCAGAATAAGAAACACAGAGTTTCACAAAATATCTCATACAGAGCAAAATCGAGAGGCGGTTTAGGTTTGCCGAACTTGTATTTTTATTATCTAGCAGCCCAGCTAACGCAAATAGCACTCTGGCACTCTCCTCCGGACGAGAGGAGGTGGGTAGATTTGGAATCTTCCCTCATGGGGCCTGACATCCCCCAATTCTTCATGTGGATACCTAAGGCTAATAGACCGTCACCACACATCACATGCCCAGCGATAGTGAACTCTCTGAAGATTTGGGATGCCACTGCAGTTAAATACGGTCTATCCCCGCAGCTATCCCCGCTAGCTCCGTACCTGAGAAACACAGCCTTTAGCCCAGGATTAGATGCTAGAGACTTTAAGGGTATAGAAAAAAACGGTGTCCAACGTTTATTCCATCCATATGAAGGCGGTTCACTTCTTCAGTTTGAGGACTTGAAGACCAGGGCTAATCTACGCCCTTCTGATTTCTTTAGGTACCTACAGCTTCGGGATTACGCCCTGACACCGGCAGTTAAAACTATCGCAGTCAAAACTATTGACACTGCTTACTTTTTTTGAAAGCATGTGCCTTAAAGAGCATTTCCCAAAGGGTCTTATTACCGCTATGTACTCGCATTTAAGTACGTCCACGTTGGAATGGGGGGCGCTCACCTACACGTCCCAATGGGAAGCTGACCTTGGTGAGGAACTTGAAGGGGTAGATTGGCAGGAAATTTGGGAGGCCGCGGGGACTTCGTCCATATGTGTATCCGTGCAGGAACAGGCTTACAAGACCATGTTTAGGTGGTACACAACCCCGGTGAAACTTTGTAGAATGCACAGAATGTCTACGGATTTGTGCTGGCGAGGTTGTGGCTACAAGGGAACATATTTACACATGTGGTGGGACTGCCCGGAGGCTCAGAAATTCTGGAAGCAGGTAGCAGAGTTACTAAAAGATATCTTTGATAGAGAGGTTAAGCTAGACCCTTGGGTGTTCCTCCTGGCCAGGCCTATGGAGGACTGGTCCAGGACCGAACAGAAGTTGATACACAAAGTGAATTTGGCTGCTAGGAGAGCCCTGGCACAAGTGTGGCTACAGAGCATAACCCCCCCTTTGGATGTTGTGGTATGAAAGATTAAAGATTCCTTTATTATGGATAAATTGACGGCGAAGGTCAGAGGCACAACTGCAAAGTTTGAAAAGATCTGGGCTCCATGGATGGACAGTGGAGTGGGCGATTAGGAGGTGGGGGGGAGGGGTTCATCCCCCCCCCTCCCCCATACCCCTGTCTTTTGGGACTTACTCTTGTCTGTTAAATACACTCCATATCGCCTCCCTTAGTGGGACTTTGTGGACCCCGCTGGGAGGCCTGTGTTTGCGCAACTGCTCACATGGATGCCATACGACTCGATGCCACCTAATACTATACACCGGCATGATAATGCCCGCTGATTGCCATATATGTGGATGGGTACACACGTCGTCCCCTATACAAACCCTCCCCCCCACCCCCCTCTAGACCTATTCCTTTAATCCTTCCCTGTTCCTATCTTTATCTTTTCTCCCATTTATTCCTTCTCTCGCTCACTATTTTTTCTCTTTCAACTATGACTGGATTTTCTCTCATCTTCCTTCTGCCAGTACCTATTTAGCTTTGTTTGCAAAGAGCTACGACCCCTTAGAGTTTCTCTTGGGTCCTACATTGCGTCTATTGGTTGCTATGGGCTGGTGATGGGAGATGTACCCGAATAGCGCATAGGCCCACTGGAGCCGGGAAATTACTCAACCTATTGACACGAATCATATTTTATCATATGATAAAGCCAGTCATGTTAATGTTAATTTTTACTTTGTTTTACATATATACTAAAATTGGGTGGATCACCGTAACTTTATGTGGGCCTTCATGGCCGATATACATTCATCATACCTGAAGGAACCAACTGTTTTTATTGTACTCTTATACATGGTTCCTTTACATGTCACTGCCTGAAAGTGTCCATATAACTTTTTGTATGATAATGTAACTGTTGATTATGGTGTTTAACCTTGTAATAAATAAAGAATAAAAAAAAAAAAAATTAATGGGAGCTGAATTATTAGTAGCTGGAATCAATAGGAAACGGCACTGCGGCCCCATGGGAGAGATGAAAGCTGAAAATATAGGCCACCATCGCCCCCGCCGGGCACCACCACTCTTCATTCCGTACCGAGCGAATGGTACAAAGAAGCAAAACCAAAAGCATACAGTTCCTCTCCCACCACCCTCAGCACTAAGTACTCCCATGGTAGGCAAGAGATGAGACTGTGGTGCTCTATGAAGCACCTGAAGGGGCTGTACAGTATGTCATGTACCTTAATCTCAATTAAAAACGTCGGGAGTGGGTTCCTACGGGCCATAATTACTAAACATGTGCATTACCATTAAACTTGCTATGTATACTTGCTAAACGGTGAGGTGGTATACAGTGGTGCTCCAAAGGATGACTATTTCATTTGCGCGCCTTCTTCCATTCTTGCGGCAAACGGACATTAACGTGAGTCTCTGTTTGTCTATCCGGTGTTGCGATCCCCCATCCTTTCAGCACGCGCAGGCCATCCTCAGGGGTATTGAGAGCGTTGATTGCTCCGTTCCTATGGACCAAAAGTTTGGTCGGGTATCCCCATCGGTATGCCAGATTGTTGTCTCGAAGAAGTTCAGTAACTAGAAACATAGAAACATAGAAACATAGAATGTGACAGCAGATAAGAACCATTCGGCCCATCTAGTCTGCCCAATTTTCTAAATACTTTCATTAGTTTCTGGCCTTATCTTATAGTTAGGATAGCCTTATGCCTATCCCACGCATGCTTAAACTCCTTTACTGTGTTAACCTCTACCACTTCAACTGGAAGGCTATTCCATGCAACCACTACCCTCTCAGTAAAGTAATACTTCCTGATATTATTTTTAAACCATTGTCCCTCTAATTTAAGACTATGTCCTCTTGTTGTGGTAGTTTTTCTTCTTTTAAATATAGTCTCCTCCTTTACTGTGTTGATTCCCTTTATGTATTTAAATGATTCTATCATATCCCCCCTGTCTCGTCTTTCCTCCAAGCTATACATGTTAAGATCCTTTAACCTTTCCGGGTAAGTTTTATCCTGCAATCCAGCAATCCAGTTGTCGCTGAGCTCCCAAGACTGCGGATACTCACATTATATCCCTAAGTGGGGATTGTACCACCACAAGCGCTTGATGCTAGAGCTAGCCATAGCTCGGTAAATTGTGAGTATGTTATAGCTATTCTACTATAACCACTTTATATGATACATATTGCACAATTGGGTTCTTTTCACTTCTTCTCTCATATATATATATATATATATATATATATATATATATATATATATATATATATATATATATATATATATATATATATATATATATATATATAACTGGATACCGGAGAGACTGATCACGGACACTATTTCCAGACCCTAAGAGCCCATAGTCTACCCTGAACATATCCCAAATACACCATTGGTGTGAATATAAAGGATTTTTCTATATATATTTCTGGACTTTATTTTTATATTTACATATTTCCAATTTTTATATCTTATTATCTCCTGTGGCGCAGCCCATACTGAGTTTTTTACAGTATAATATATTAGCACTGATCTATTTGTGTGTATCTGTACATTTTGCTTTTATATTCTGTTCCTATAGGCACTTTTTATTTAAATACGGTATATCCCTATTGTAGAGAGAGATGAATATGATTATTCACTAAAGGGAGACATTAAAGTGAATTTTGAATTTAAGGCAGTTGAGCAATGCTGGCCTTAAATTTGAAATTGCAATTGTATTCTCACTTTAGTGAATAACCATGTAAGTGATGACAAAGGGGTGGGCAATAATTGACTCTCAGTCTGGGCAATTGGTGTAGAGCAGTTAAAAAGTGGAGTCTGCGTGAGTTAAGGTGTTAAAGTTGAAGTGCTATCAAGGGTGGGGCTTTAAGGAAGAGGTCATTAGTTTAGCTTTAGGCTCACAATTTACAAGGTATTCTTGGAAGCTAACAATTCCAGCCAAATGATTAGAAAATTTACTTTAACAATAGTGTACTACCAAAAAAATCTGTCCTTGACTAATTGTGAGTCATTTCAACAGTTATTATAGTTTAATACTGTGTAAAGATCAGCTTCACATCAATAACAAAGGTCATTAAGATAGGTAGCTCAATTGGAACTTCCAGAAATTGATGGTTAACTTTGAAGCCAAGCTGTGTTCTTTGAAAAATACTTCAAAGTTTTCCACTGCTTTTCAAGGTTATTTTATCTTATCTTTGAAGAATATTTTATCCTTTGAAATTAAGCACAAAATCTGCCATAACAAGTTCCTCTTTTGTTATTGTATTTCTCACCCACAGTACAATTCATCTTAATGTGAGTTTAAGAGAAATCAAAGTCTTCAGTTTTTTTAGTAAATACTTGGATGCACTAACTTCTACTATAGCTGCGTAAAAACATATTTGAGGTGCGGAAAAATGATCACAATTTAATACGGGTCTGGATTACCAAATTCTCAAAGGATATGCTACTTATGGCATGGTTAAGAAGATAAGAACATAACATCAAAGCACAACTGTGCATACAATGGAGTTGGCGAGGGATTTAAGGGTAATTGTGTATGCATTATAATTGCATAAAGTTTAAAAGAAAATTGTGCATGCAAAATATTTGCTGTGTATACTATTATAGGCTATTTAAATTAACTTTATCATCGGCTCAACCAGCTCAAATTGAATTTGAAACAAAACATGTGAATGACAAGTTCACTTTAAGGCAGACATTGACAGAATTCTCATATTGTGTCTGCAAAATTGCCTGCAAATATATTTACATTCAAATATAGAATTACCCGGGGACATTTAAAGCCTCCAAAATATAATGTTTAACCCCTTAAGGACACATGACATGAAGTTTCATGAAGTTTGGTCCTTAAGGGGCTAAGGTTACACTATGCTTTACAGATTATACTTTGCAAGTCATTGAGAAGGGGGAGCTGTGTGCACTGATACTTTTTGCATATTGCTGCCTCATCGATATGACGTGAAGCTTAGGCTTTAAATATTAAATACATTTTTTAGGAATATGTAAATTAAACATTTGCTGGTATAATATATAGAAGATATTTTTCAAGACAAGTGCACTTTATTGAGGTTGAAAGTGATGCTCTGATAATTTCAATACATATTCATTATTAAAATATTGTGAAGTAAATCCACAAGAAGCAATTAAATAAAATGAGAGAATTTGGGATGAGAAGTATTAAAGTTGTCTGCCCCAACTGGAGTGTTGGTATAATAGACTTCAGTATTTAAGTATTACCCCTTTTGAACTGAATGGTGTGAAGTACTAATCCTTACTTTGTCCAAATCCATTTACAAGCAATGTTCACTACATAACAGAGAAATGGGAAATGCAGTAGCTATAGTGTGCATTGCTTCTACTTACTAATGAAAAGGGTTCTCGGATATGTAATGTTTGGCACCTTGTTGGCTATCCTATTTCAAAATCATGGGATTTTCTGTGGAGTTGACTCCTCCTTTAAGGCTATAACACCTACCACACTTCTGGTTAGGCTTTCCACCTTTTGGATTGTGTCTGAGGGAATGTCTGCCTGTACAGTTTAAAGTACCAATATTAAAAAAGGTCCAGTGACTCCAATGTCTTTAGGCACCTTTGTTATAACATTTGGAACACTGTAATGTTTCGACTCCCAATGGAGTCTTTGTCAAGCTTTTTCTAATACTGGTATATATTATCTTCTGGACTTGTGCTGGTCTTTGGTTCAGCTATGCACCCTGTCTTAAGTGAATTGAGTGTGGTTAATTTTCCATTTGTACAGTTTAAAGAACATTTGTGAGGTTAGACATTGATGCTGGATCAGAAGACCTGGCTCACAAGTTACATCCTGAATCATTACAAAGGTGTTCTGTTGTAGGTCAGAGCTCTGTGCAGACAAGTTGAGTTCCTCCACACCAAATTCGTCAAAATATGTTTTTATGAACTTCAGTTTGTGCACATGGGTCTAGTGCTGGTACAGGAAAGGGCCTTCCCCAAAAGTATTGCCACAAATTTAGAAAAACTCAATTGTGTAAAATGGTTTTGTATATCATAGCATTAAGATTGACCTCTCACTGGAAATAAGGATTCTAACCCAAACTCTGAAAAACATCTATGGACAATAACCCATCCTCCACCAACTTCCCGGAGGCACTATATATTCCAGGAAGTATTCTTCTGGTATCTGCCACACCATGGTAGTTTCATCAGATGGCCAGATAGTGAAGTGTGATTCAACATTCTCATGAACACACTTTCCCTGCTCCACAATCCAATGGTGGTATGCTTACAGCAATCCAGCTGCAACATTGCACATGTTGATGTGAGGATGGTGTATAGATGTCTAACTATATAAAACACATGACAGGCGCACAGTCGGATTTGTCGGCACATGCGCTAACCTTACCCAAACCCCCATTAAAACACAGACACAGGTTATACTGTTGGAAATAATTAGTCCACAGCTTTATTAGATTATTAATAAAATAATTAAGGAATAAGAAATGGGGTCATTGCCAACAAATCTTATTAAAGTTAACATCCCCCCATATACATAACATACCCCTAGCAATGACCCCACAATAATAACAATAGATAACAATCTAAATAACATGTTAATACAGAAACTGGCTGCCCAATATGACCACATTTCCACCAGGTTAAATTGTAGGGGTGTACCGAGACACCGCTACCCACCATATCGATTGTAGGGGTGTACCAAGACACCGCTACCCACCATATACATTGTAGAGGTGTACCAAGACACCGCTACCCACCAGTTCCAGTGTAGGGTGTACCATGAAACCACCACACCCCCAGGTTCGGAGCCACCGATGGGCTCGAACCTACCAACCACGTGCAACACTGCCCAATCCACACTAAACCTCAGGATGCCCACTTTCTCCTCCATCTACCCTCTTATTTAACCAGGCCATTCCCCGCCGCTGTGAAAAAACTGGAAATCAACTAACCTAACCAAATACAGGGAGGGTGGGAGGGACAACTGACAGATAAGCTTAGGTTCAGTTAAAATGGTCACTTCATATAATGGCTGGTGTAAATACTCCCCTTATGGCTCCACCCTACCCAGCATGCTAGCTGTCACTAATTTCCTGTGGCTGCTATGCCTACCTCCTGGCTCTGTAAAGGCCTATTCCTCTTGGCTGCGCTGATCCATGGGCTACATGACAGGCGCACAGTCGTATTTGCCGGCATATGCGCTAACCTTACCCAAACCCCTATGAAAACACAGACACAGGTTATACTGTTGGAAATAATTAGTCCACAGCTTTATTAGATTATTAATAAAATAATTAAGGAATAACAAATAGGGTCATTGCCAACAAATCTTATTAAAGTTAACATCCCCCCCATATACATAACATACCCCTAGCAATGACCCCACAATAATAACAATAGCTAACAATCTAAATAACATGTTAATACAGAAACTGGCTGCCCAATATGACCACATTTCCACCAGGTTAAATTGTAGGGGTGTACCGAGACACCGCTACCCACCATATCGATTGTAGGGGTGTACCAAGACACCGCTACCCACCATATCCATTGTAGGGGTGTACCAAGACACCGCTACCCACCAGTTCCAGTGTAGGGTGTACCAAGACACCACCACACCCCCAGGTTCGGAGCCACCGACGGGCTCAAACCTACCAACCATGTGCAACACTGCCCAATCCACACTAAACCTCAGGATGCCCACTTTCTCCTCCATCTACCCTCCGATTTAACTAGGCCATTCCCCGCCACAGCTCAGGACTTGACACCTAAAGCTCCCGAGCAACCCTCACCACACCGGAATAAGGCCTGTTGAATGCCTTCCTGAAGGCCCAATTTCAACAGATCACACCTTACATCCGAAAACGTACCCCATCCCCCCTGGAGTACCCAGGGAGCTTGCCTCCCAGTTCGCTGTGTCTCACTGTTACACCGCTCCCACATCTGATAAATACCGCCATAAATTTTTTATTAATTCGTCCTCGACACCGAGCCACCGCGACCGGGTACCTAGTATATCTCCAATGTAACCGAGGAACCATCTCGGACTGGACCACCACCACACCTGTGGCCAGCACACCCATAGCAGGTCCACCTCCCTCTGCCTCCACCTGTTCAATTCCTTTTCCGGGACCATGCCGATATCCTTCCTGTGTAGTAGAATAAAGTGGTAATCTGTGATAAAAGGCGCTTAAAAAAGGTGGATTGCAATACAATACACACTAAAGTGGTAGCAGCTCACACAACAAAAATAGGCACTCAACAACCTATTAACAATTAGGTATATACAAAGAACACTATTGTGCAAATAAATGCCTAATAGTGCAAAAGAGTGTGGAGCGCTTTAGCAGTAAACAAAACACTTACTCCTGTGTTATTCAGGAGATATGTAGAAACAGTCCAGAAATCCTTGTTTATCCACGGTAGATTAACAACCTCGGAAATGGAAACAAAAGCAGAAAAGGGAAGCAGTGCTACCCCTAGTGTAGAGATCCTTTAAACAATGATACAGTTGAATATTGGTGACGATTAGCTTCTCACCTTGTCTGGAGCCAGTAACCAGGCTCCCAGTATGCAGACGTGGTGTCAAATATAGAGTGACACAACCCTTCTTTGCAGCAAGTTAAATATTGCACTAATCCACTTGATTTAAAAATATAACATTTATTGTGTATACAACTTTAAAACAATAAAATGAATACTCAAGTGTCAGTGCTCCGTCCAAGACGCGTTTCGCCTGTGTAATTCGGCTTTATCAATTGGTACAAACATGCTGCAAGTATAAACTTTAAATATCACCTACTGGTAGTTGATTGGTGCATGGCGTCCGTGATACATCCAATCACGGCGCTCATGTGAGTGTAGGGACACAGCTGCTGATGATAATTCCGGTATCGTGACGTCATCACGCACGACGGCTCGTGCGTGTGACGTCACACGCGGAAGTGAAACCCCCTGTGTGCATCCGTCCCACAATAATGATGAGTCCGAGGAGTGTTATGGCTCCTCCAAAATGTCCGAAAATGTCTCATCCTGCTTCCCATCGTGACGTGGGCGTGTCGATCCGCCTGATAGGAGTCGGCCATTTTTCTTGAGGGCAATGCGCTGGAAGTCAGTGCTCATATGTAGTCCAGTATAGATCCAATATTAAAACATGCTGTTTAAATATGGTGAACTCTCAGAGGACATAGCCACAGTGAGAGAGGAGAGACAAACAGAAAAAGAGAGAAAAGGAGAAAAAATGGGTTGGTGTTTTATCCAAAGCAAGGGAACATAGCAATAAAGGACACCTTCCCATATACATATCCCCACTGTGTAAATATATATCATAGTGACATCATTATTCAGTCAATACAGAAGTGCACAGTGTGGAACTGGAATGATGACTTCATACATTTAAAGGCATATACTAGTAAAAATATATATATATATATATATATATATATATTAAAAATATATATAAAAAATGTATATAAAAGTTAAAAATCACTATTCACATGAATAAAATTATAGAAAGTGACAAATCTCAAAGTCATCATTCAGTCCGTGGGGTTGCATGGTATCCAAATTAAATATCCATTTCATCTCTGTTTGTCCTATGGTCTTAATTAAATCTCCCCCTCTCCAGTTTGTGGAAACTCTTTGAATACCCATGAATTCCATATGGCTGGGGTCACAATTGTGTCTCTCTTTGAAATGCATAGAGACACTATGTTTTTCAAAACCATTCTTTATGTTACGTATATGTTCTTGAATACGTGTATTCAGTGTTCTAATGGTCCTTCCTACATAGGTTAACTTGCATGGGCAAGTAATTGTATATATGACCCTTGTGGAATGGCAGGTAATGAGTTGTTTAATTTTAAACTTCTTTCTGATGTCCCTGGGATGAGTAAATTCCCTTATTACCCGTCTTACGCTTTTGGTATTCCTACAGGCTCCACAGGAGCCACACCCATAAAATCCATTAGCCTCATTAAAAAAAGATGTGTTGGCAGTAGTGCTTTGTAATGTTAGGTGGTTATGTACTAAACTGCTACTCAAGTTACGTGCCCCTCTATATGTGATCATCGGTGTCTCAGGAAGTATAGAATGGAGAACCGGATCATTTTTTAGAATCGGCCAATACTTTTTAATTATTCTCTTAAGCTGTTTACTGTTACTATTAAAGTCACAGATGAAGTTAAGCCCCTGGTATTGTGTCTCCGTTTGTTTATCCTTATATACAAGTAGGTCAATCCTATTTTTCAATTCTACCTCACCATAAGCCTTCTCCAACAATTTATTGCTATACCCTTTCTCTTTAAAATCGTTAATTATTTTAGTAGATTGTTCCTTAAATTTTATATTGTCAGTGCAGTTGCGTTTAATTCTTAAGAGTTGGGCTTTGGGGGCGTTCAACAGCCAAGGGGAGAAATGGCAGCTGTTCTCCCCTATATAGCTGTTGACGTCCACCTTTTTAAAAAAAGTACAAGATTTGAGGACATTCTCCTCCACATATATGTTGAGGTCCAGGAATTCAACTGAGGTTTTGCTAAAGTGACTAGTGAGTGCAATTCCCCAATCATTGGTATTCAAGTGAGATAGAAAAGCATTAAGAGACGACTCATCACCCTTCCAAATAAAAAATATATCGTCAATGTAACGACGATAGGTGACGAGGTTTGCGTCCCATCTATGGTCACCATAAATGAACTCCTGTTCCAAGTGCGACATGAACAGGTTCGCATAGCTGGGCGCAAACCTCGTCCCCATCGCCGTTCCACATATTTGTAAATAAAATTGGTCACCAAACCAAAAGTAATTGTTCTTCAAAATCCACTCTATCCCCTCAATGATAAACTCAACCTGTTTATTAGAAAATTTCTTAGAGTTTTCCAAAAAGTGTCTCGTTGCTCTGCATCCTTGTGTGTGGGAAATAATAGTATATAATGAACTAACGTCCGATGTTACCAGATAATAATCAGTATCCCAGGTGACCTGTTGGATAATCTGTAGGATGTTCATAGTGCAGGGGTAGGCAACCTTTTAGCAGCACTGTGCCGATATAGGATTGTGATGTCCCGTAGCGTGCCGGTCCTATTTTTTTAAATTTAGTTGTGTATGCTGCCGTATTCTGTTTGTGTTATTTTTACTGCAGTTGCTTAGCATCATTGTATTTGTGCGTATATGAGCTATTATATTGTATATGTTCATTAGTAGTTTATGGTATTGTGTATGATACATATGAATGTGGGCTGTGTATGAGGGCTGCTTGTGGAATTGTGTGTGGATGGATATGTCACATTGTGTGTTTGGTAGTGTGTGTGTGGGCTGTTTGGGGTATTGCATGTGAAAGGCTGCATGTGGGCTTTGTGTGCATGTATGTGGATTGTTAGCGGGTTACGTTTGTGCAGATTGTGTGTATGTTTGTGTGTGGGCTGTTCGTATTATTTGTATAAGGGGAGGGTTATTCTTCATTTATGTGTTATGAATGTAAATTAGTGATAGTAAAAATGTCTATTTACTGTGTATACCTGTATTCAATATCTACTCAAAATGGCTGCTAGAGCACCCGCTCCCACCGACTAACTACCTCGTGTAACAAGATGGCGCCTACATCCAGAGTAAAATCCCGGGATGATGGTGACATCACGCCTCGTAGGATGTGCATTAGATAAGACACTTAACACCTAACCAATTAGAGATGTATTCTCTCTGTTATCTACATTTTTGCATATGATGTATTTTTGCCTTTATAAGGGGCTTGCCGCCCCCTGAGTAAACATTACGAAGTTTTTCATTAACCTGATACCTGTGTCTCAGTGTAATTTACTTCAAAACGTGCACACATTTATTTGAACAATTTGGAAAGGAGCAGATACTCAGATAAACACTTGGTTTGATCCACAATATCTGTGTATATCTAGCAGTATGGTTGGCTTCCCTGGGTTCCAGTGGGGACCAGACTGGCCTGGTACAGGTCAAAGACAGGAGCTGCAACAGCAGCTGCAGGCTGCTCAACTACGTTGTGGATTCCCATTCACAAGTGCTTGGAGGAAGTGATCTGAGATCATTTCCTCTATGTGCTGCAATGCTTAAATTGAGGATTGTCCTTCATCATCTTTTCGAATTAGCAGATATTTGAAGTTTTACTGGGACTCCTGATAGGCCAGAGCCTGTTTGGCTCTAGCAGCCTTGAGTGCCGTGCAAAGACACCTCGAGTGCCGTGCACGGCACTAGTGCCGTAGGTTGCCTACCTCTGTCATAGTGTCTCTCAAATAACTCTGACAGGTACTGACAATGGGTTGTAAACACTTGTCAATATACTGTGACAACCTGTTAGAGATGGATCCTATCCCCGAGACAATTGGTCTCCCGGGTGGTTTATCTTTATACTTATGAATCTTGGGGAGATAGTAAAAGACTGGAACCTTAGGGTGTTGTACTTTTAAAAATTTATATTCTCTTGGATTTAAAATCTCATCAATTTTTCCTCTCTCAATTAAATCATTATAAGTATTTCTAATCTCTGTTGTGGGATCCTTGTTCAGGGTTTGATATGTGCAGTGGTCATTCAGTAGTCTAGAGATTTCCTGATTGTAATCATCTATGTCTAAGATGACAATACCCCCCCCCCCTTGTCGGCCGTTTTTTTTTTTTTTTTTTACATTCTTTATTTATAATAGTTTTCAAAATAGGGAGGGAGACAGAAAAAAGAAAAGGGAGGGGGGGAGGGGAAGCAGGTTACACTTTACAGAATACAGTACATTTATGAACAGTTTGATTGGTTACCTAAAGTCAAAAGCGATTACTGTAATACCTTTATGATTGATACCTAGCCAGCCTGCACCTTGTCTGCATGAGCGGAGTCCCGCCGGGGAGCGGGGCCATGGTGAGGGCAATTGACACATAGAGCAGGCCGGTCTGGGGTGGCAGAGGAGTGTGTACCTATGTCCGGGTCGGCAGGTGGAGGTCACCCTACTTGGGAGAGTACCTGACTCGTAGTGAGGGCAGGGCTCTAGTCACTGATGACCGTGGCCTGGGTCAGGCACAGGGGGGGGGGAACGGGAGGGAAGGAGGAGAGGAGGGGAATGTCTGGAACCAGGGTTATCCCCAAGGGGCGCGGAACAGAATGGTAAGTTTAGTCGCCTGGGGTTTGTCGGAGGCAAAGTAGGCTGGTCAGGCCTGTCAACGGGCGATATAGGACGTCCAGGGAAACCATAGGAGAGCACATTTGTCCGAGCGTTCCTGCAGGGACGCGGTCAACATTTCCATGTTATGAATTTCCTCTACCTTATCCACCCATTGTCTATATGTGGGCACTGCCTGGCTTTTCCAGTGCAGAGAGACTTTTCGCGGCAGAGAGCAGGTATATCGTAAGCGTCTTCTTATACCTTTGGGCCGACATGGCTGTGTGGTGCAGAAGCATTGGTAGCGGCTGCAGTGGGAGGTCTGGGTCTACAATTTCGGTGATCTTAGTGTGTATCAACTGCCAGAACGGGACAATGCGGGGACAGGTCCACCATATGTGAAGGTTGGTGCCAGGGGCAGAGCTACATCTCCAGCATTCGCCAGAGGAAGTGCCATACATACGTTTAAGCATGTCCGGGGTTCTGTACCACTGTGTGAGCAGTTTATAGCTCATTTCCTGGTACTTAGAGCTAATGGAGCACTTGTGGGTTAAGAGGAAGATTTTGTCCCACTCCTGGGCCGTCAGGCGCACCCCTGTCTCCCTCTCCCATTTATCCGTAAATCCTAGGGGGCATTCATTGCCCAGCGCTTGTAGCATAGTGTAAAGATAGGATACGGCATGGTCTTGGTGTTTCCTGTCGGTGCATAGGCGCTCGAAGTCTGTCAGTGGTCTGTGTATGTGGTCTTTACCTCGGAGGCTCGTGTAGTAGGTCTTCACCTGGTGATAACGGAACCTGTCCAGTGTGGTTGGTCTCTGTGCCGTCACTACGTCAGTCAGTGGTTTAAGGGCTCTGTCTCCTGTCCATTGACGAAGGTAGATCCAGTCCGTCTGTGTGAAATTCCGAAATGCCGAGGGGGGAAGACCCCCTGCTAGATTTGGGTTGTGTGCTAGAGGAGTAAGTGGGTTCGGTGATGTGGTGAGTCGGTGTGTGTAACGCAGTGTGCACCATACCCTAAGGGTAGCATCGATGAGTGGGTTGTGGGTCCGGAGTTCCGCGAACGTAAGGGATCCAAGCCATAGTCTGGCCGGGATCGCCCCCTTGGCCTGCTGCACCTCCATGGGTACCCATCTTTTGGCCCCTGGGCGCGCATGCCAGTCCACGACCCGTTGAAGGTGTGTGGCCCGATAGTATTGCTGCATGGAGGGCAGCCCGGCACCCCCCGCCGATTTTGGCCTTTCCAAAGTGGATCTACGGATGCGGGATGCGGAGCGATTCCAGATAAAGTTGCGTATATCCCTTGTGAGGACGCGGAAAAACGCTTGGGGTATCGCGACAGGTAGAGCCGCGAAGAGGTACGACAGTCTAGGGAGGACGTTCATTTTTAGTGCCTGAATGCGGCCAAACCAGGTGAGGTACTGTGGTGACCAGCGAAGGAGGTCCCTTTGGATGTTCGCGAGGAGGGGGGGAAAGTTAGCTTTGTACAGTTGTGTCAGATCGCGTGGTAGCCAGGTGCCTAGGTATTTCAGTTTGGAGGGTTGCCAGGAAAATGAGAACAGACTTTGCAAGCGGTCAGCTAAGCTAGCGTCACTCAGCAGTGACATGGCTTCAGATTTATCCAGGTTGAGTTTCAGATTGGAAACTTGACGGTACTCACGGAACGCTTGAAGGAGGTTGGGGATGGAGATTAAAGGCTTTTCTATAAAAAACAGCATATCATCCGCGTAGGCGGCCAGTTTGTGTTCCTCGGTTCCCATCGACACCCCTGTAATGCCCCCATCCCGTCTGACCGCCTCCAGAAATGGTTCTAGAGAGAGGGCAAACAGGAGGGGGGACAGGGGGCATCCCTGGCGAGTGCCGTTACTGATGGGGAATGGTTGTGTAAGGGTCCCATTGACTCGGATCCGCGCTGTCGGTGTCGTGTACAACGCCGACACCCAGGTGCATATTTGGGGGCCAAATCTAAAGTGGCGGAGAGTGGACGCGAGGTATGTCCAGTCTACCCGATCGAACGCCTTTTCGGCGTCCGTCGAAAGTAGGACAGCCTCGCGCCGCTCGGATGTAACCAAATGTATTATATTGAGCGCTCGTATCGTGTCGTCCCTGGCCTCCCTCCCTGTGATGAACCCGACCTGATCTGGGTGGACCAGATCCGGGAGGAGTGGGGAGATCCGCCGAGCTAGGGTCTTGGCAAAAAGTTTTAGGTCTGAGTTTAACAACGATATTGGGCGGTAGCTCGAGCAGTTAGTCGGATCCTTCCCTTCTTTGGGGATTATCGTGATAGTGGCAGCTAAGGTGTCAGTGGGGAATTGCCCGCCCTCACGGATCGAATTCAGCCCCAACAGAAGTTTGGGCAGGAGGGTGTCACTGTACGTGCGGAGGTACGCAATCGGTAACCCATCGGGGCCGGGGGCCCTATGCGGCTTCATGAGTTTCAGTGTGCCGTTGAGTTCCTCAAGTGTTATGGGTTGCTCTAGGCCGTCTGATTGATCCTGGGTGAGTGTCTTGGAGATGTGTTTGGTGAGGTAGTCCGCGACCCTCTTCTGGTGTGTCTGGATGTCTGTCCCGGGTGTGGTTTGCGACCGATTGTACAGGTCTCTGTAGTATGCCTGAAAGGCGTCAAGTATCCCGTCCGGTCGTCTCGTGCTACGTCGGTCATGCATGTTTATTTTGTGAATGTGCTGTGCCCTCCTCTTTGCCTGAAGCATCCTCGCCAGGAGCCTACCGCTTTTATTGGAATGTTCGTAGAAATACCTGGCGGATTTCGTAATAGTGTGTAAAAGTCCCTGGGAAAGATGGTCTCTAAGCTCTCTCCGTGCAGCGGTCAGTCGTAGGTAGTCGTTGTCGTCTAATGTTTGTTTATGTATGGCTTCCAGGGTTGACACTTTAGTTGTGAGGTCTGTGAGTTGTCTGCGTCTGTCTTTTTTGCGCTGCGTACAGAGGGCGATGTAATGGCCCCGTATAACACATTTATGTGCCTCCCAGACCGTCGGGGGGGGGGGGTGTCGGGTCCCTCATTCGTGTCAAAGTACTGTGTGAGTGTTTGGAGCGTAGATGCACGGACGGCTACGTCGTTCAGCAGGGACACATTGAGTTTCCATTGTCTGTCCCTAGGCCTGTGGAGGGGCGAGCTTGTACGAATCGTAACCGGTGCGTGGTCCGAGTGGGTCATGAGGCCGATATGGGCATCGTGGAGTAGGGAGAGGAATTCCTGAGGCATGAATATATAGTCGATACGACTGTAGTGACGGTGGACATGGGAGAAGTGGGTATAGTCACGCTCATCGGGGTGTGCGGTCCTCCAGCAGTCCACGAGGCCTAAGCCGTTCAACGCTCTAGCAGCGGTTCTAAGGCAGTGGGAGGGGATTATGCTGGTCCCGCGAGACGTGTCCCGGAGCGGGTCAAGGGGCATATTTAGATCACCAGCAACCAACAAAAGGCCCTCTCTGAATTTACCAAGTTTGGTCAGGGTGCGGGAGAGGAAAGTGTGTTGACCACGGTTGGGGCAGTATATGCAGGCAAACGTGTATTTGTGGTCAGCAATTGTCCCCTTAACGAAGAGGAAGCGGCCCTCAGGGTCAGGGAGAATTTCCGTATGGCTAAAAGGTACAGAACTCGCAAAGAGTATCGCTACACCTGCTCTCTTAGACGACTGGTGGTTGGCATAGTAAGCCAGATTATAGCGGTTATTTTCGATTTTGGGCGCGTCCGGGCCCCTAAGGTGTGTCTCCTGCAGGAAAGCCACAGACACCCTCTCCGCCCAAAGACGGCGTAGCAGGTGGGATCGCTTCTCCGGTTGGTTGAGGCCCCCGGTATTGTTGGACCAAAACGTGAGCAAGTCTGGTTTAAATCCCGTCTGTTCCCCCGTGGGGAGGACCCTGGTGGGGGGGGATCCATAGGTGGGGGGCGGGAAGGGTAGGACCAAAGAGGCAAGGGAAGTAAAGGCAACTAATGAACCTAGACCGGTTGGTGGTGTTCAGGAGACAAAGAGAACTAAAGGGTCTAACCGAACCCCGGTCCTATGTACAGGGAGAGGTCAGTTGCGTGAGGTGCGAAGAAGTCCGCACACGGAGACTGTCACGTTAGAGTGTGGGTGGTCAGCGCCCGCTTCCCTCGGCACCCAACCCGCTGTCCGGGTTTAGGTGTCAGGGATTTCGCAAGTCCGGGAGGGGGGGGGGGGGACAGGTGTCGGGGGGGAGGGGACGAGTCCTGAGATGCCGTGGAGGAGGGGCCGTCGGCTGAAGGGGGCACAACTATGGCGCGGTCCGTGGAACCTGGAGGGGGGAGGGGGAGAGTGGCCGCCAACTTCCCTAAGGAGGAGAAATACAGCGTACTCTAAAAAGCAAATGAAACAGCAAACAGTTACATTACAAAATGCGACAGAGATCAAAGCTTAACTCAAGGCAGGTATCCGGGGCAACGCTGGGGGTACAGTGATTACCTGGGTGAGCGTTGTGCAGTAACATCGCAGTAACATATCAATCTAATTCAGAAGCGAAACTGCAAGCTGTCATTGGTATTTTAAGTTACGTTAACAGAAATGCCAGAGGTATCCAGGTGTCAAATTAGTAACCACAGTACCCCATACACTGCACCTGTGGGCACGGCCTAATCCGCTCCATGCGGACATCACAAAGAGTTTAACGTGTGTTTAGGAAGTGCCTTAAACATGGGAATTGCATCCTACACAGATAACATAACCTCAGCACGGTATGGGCACCTGGAGTGTCAATAGCTACTCGGTGAGGTCATAAACAGTATATACCAAATTATGCGTAACACGTCAAGTCACAGCATTACCGTATGCATCAAAAGACAAACTGTAGCATAAAACAAATATGGATTCCATGAGCCTTTCAGAGAACGGTTACATGTGAGCCATATAGATCACTACACTGCCCTGGGTAACCTAGGCCCTTACGAGTTTCGATTTAGTCCTTGTGGACACCACGTAGAATGCGGTTTGTTCTGCATAGTACATCCGACATAAACTGTACATCTTTCACTAAGGGGATACTTTTATGGCTCGGTCCATGCCCCGGAGCCGTGTAAGTGAAAAAACCTGGTACATGAGGCGAAGTTACAACACACACCCTGGGCAAAAATGACGGCGTGTTCTAGGCTTAAGGGGCAGCACGGGGCGCCATGAAAGCAGTGAGGTGTCCCTCCCCCGGTGGCATTACTATCTTCAACGGGGGAGAGTTGTGTCTAGGATGAAGCATAGAGGCCATCCCTGTGGTCACAATAAGTAAATGGGAACAAAATACATAATGGCGTTGTAGCGTGCGGGAGGGGGAAAGGCAACTGCTCAGATCAGGCTCATGGCACCACGTGGCGAGGGCCCCAAACTGTAGGATATGTGCTATACAATTACTAACTTCGCCCACTCCAGGGGGAAGTATGTGGCGTTAGATAGGCCCCCTGTACCACGTAAGTAACATGCGAGGCATTTTAAAAGCATCATACAGTACCCTCGTAGCGTGTTCCCAGGAAAGGGAACGATGTTCTAAGGGCAGCGCGGGCACTGTAGGAGGCGCAGTAGGTTACGGGGCTGCCCGCTACAAATTGGGAAGTTCGTGGTAACCTAACCAGCAAAGTGAAGAACGAGTAACACATAAATGCAAATGTGAATATAATAAAGAGAAAAAGTGACTGTTACAAGGAGCAGGAACCATCACCCATAAGGGCGTTTAACTTACAGGTCGCAGATACGGGTTCATACATACGAAGTCCTGGATTTCGCGGCCCAGTCCCCCACCCCATACTGGCCGTAGCAATGCGGCTCATAGCGTGTGGCCCGCCAATCAAGCAGCATCCCACCCTCTGTGAGTCCCCAAGTCCCGTGTTGCTAGGTGATGTTCTTGGTTTCGGCCCGTTCACCGGTGATCTAGGCCTGTAGGTCATACCCCCCCTTGTGTCATGGTGTGAGGTCCTGGAGAGTAGGAGAATGCTTTAGGAAGTGGTCCGTGGTCCGCAGGGCAGGAGATCAGCAAGAGAGCGTTAGTGCTTCATTCTTCCGGGCCGTCAGGGCCGCCACGACGTTGCGGGGGGGGGTGCAGCGTGTCCCCCTGCTAGGTTCTCTGCCGCCGGGTAAGGTCCGGTGGGGCGAGCAGGTGGGAATTCAAGAATCCAGTTCGGGATGTGGACATGTGGCAGTCCAGCGGACTGTAGAAATCGAGGTACGTCATTGGGCCAGCGTAGCGTGTGCCAGCGGTTCTCAACCTTAGCTTGCAGGCTGAACGGGAAACCCCATTTGTAGGGAATCCGTTTTTCAAGCAGCATGTGCGTCAGGGGCTTCAGCGCCCGACGGGCGTCCAGAGTGAGGGTCGACAGGTCCTGAAACAGCCAAACCTGGGTACCCATGTAGGTGATTGTGCGCTGGGCCCTGGCCGCCCTCATTATGGCGTCTTTCTGTGGGAACGAGGAAAGGCAGCATATTACGTCCCTAGGTAGGCCGTCTCTCCTGGGGCCCCGTAGAGCCCTGTGGGCACGTTCCATAGGTATGTCAGCCGGTGAGTCCCCACCAAGCAGTTGCGTGAAAAGGCCCAGCAATAAATCACGGGGAGACTCGTCGTCCGCTTCAGGGAGGCCCCGCACCCGTATATTGTTACGGCGGGCTCTATTGTCCAGGTCCTCGACCTGTCTACGCATTTCGAGCAGGATATTCCCCTGTCGCGTCGTCGCCAGGTCTGCGGCTTGTTGGTGGTGCGTCGAGTGGAGGCGGTGTTCCTCTAGGTCGGTCACCCTCTGTTCCAGGACCGTTAAGTCTCTACGCACCCCTGCAATCTCCTCTCGGATGATGGTGCGCAGTTCAGTGATCATGGCCGCTTTATCTCCCCTCGTAAGCATATTTGCCGATATGGCTGCTAAATCTCTGGACATCTGGGTTAAGGCATCGGCGTCGGGTGTTCCTTCCGCGGAGCCTGCCATGCTGCTGGTGCTTGGGGAGGGAGGGGTGGGAGGCGCCATCTTGTCCGCGCCTCGTGTGCCTCCAAGTTGTTGCGGGGTGGACATAAACTCATCCATGGGACCCAGTCTAAGGTTCGTGTGGGGAGTGGGAGGATGGCGGGGGGTGTTCCGTCTGGGTTTCCCCATGTGGACCGCGGGTTCTGCTCTGAATTCGGGCTTATGCGGGTTGGGGCCTGGGAGCGAGTGCAGCGTGCGACTTACTCCATGAGCGGTCAAGCCACGCCCCCTGTCGGCCGGTTTTATGACAATTGTTTGGTCCTCTCTTAATTGTTTGAGGGCCTGTCTCTCTTTAAAACTTAAATTCTGTTGCGGATTACCAGAATGTCCTGGACAGTACCCCTTGTTACCTTCCGGAAATTTTTTTCCACTAATGCCTTGCCACCAAAACCCCCGAAAACCAAAACCACTCCAGCTCCACCAATTCCAAAGGAAAGCCCAGTTGCGCTTGACCCGAACCGCGGCTTTCTTCTGCGCCCCTTAGATGTAAGAGTAGCCCACCAAACCTGAAACGAAAGTAATTAGCGACAAGGCATAGCCCCAAACACAAACCCATATGTCCATAGCCATTAAACCAAATAGACCAGCCGTAAACAGGACTTAAACCGTACTGACTCCCAGCTGCCTAAACGTTTCCCCAGGTCCTCACTTAAAACCAGGCGGGACACCTCTGTCGCCGCCATTATCCGGGGCATGGGCCCAAAAGTGCCCGAGAGCCAAACCCAACATTGTCAAACTCCTCCAAACAAACCCCTGTGGGAATTGAATCGTGACAGCGCCGATCCGTTCCCTTTTACCAGTAAGCCACTTGGGATGTCCGGGCAAAGCTCCAAGTAGCATGATGCGCTTGACGCCGGGCGTACCCCTGACCCCGGCAAGGAATATAGCTTTACCAAACCTCCTTTACCAGACACATCCGTTCTTGTACAACGCTACCGAATCGTTACCTTAACCGACTGAGGTTCGACAACCGAGTGTAGAACCCCCCAACACCCGCCTGAAAGGCACTCACCAGCTCCCCAATCTGAATTGCTCCAAGCCCCCGAGAAGGCCACCGCAAACAAACTCACTGCAAAAGTAGAGTAACACACCACCAGGCGTTGCGTTACCCAAGGAAACAAGCCGCCCGGCACCGACATTTCATACCTCTCCGTAAGACCCGCGATGTCACAACATTCCGTCACTTCCTCCCAATCGGTCAGTTTGAACCCTAACGCCAGTGCCGCCATGCTCCTGTCCATTGCCGATGGAGCTAACGCAGAAAGAACAAGCGGCCTAGGAACCACAGCAAGGTATCCCTTCGCCCCTCCTTTGACTGGGACCCCCAGTGAAAACAACCGCCTCGTCCCACATATCCCAAACCTTCACATAGGCAGTCCCCGTGCCATAGGATTCCGTATCGATCCTCCAAGCATGGCGTCTCGAGCTGCCACATTTCCTCCAGACCGGCCTGTCCCTCCTCCCGCGCCCCCTGGGGCCACCATTCGCAGCTTGTCCCCTTGTGCGTGAGCCAAGTAACCAGCCCCTACCTTCCGCCAACCAGGCACCTGTCGTGCCTGCACCCGATATTAAACTACCTGCACAGTAATATGAATCGCCGCCATCGGCGTACCTACTGAACCGAGGACCCGGCTGGATTGTAAACCGCATGAACCCCGCCATATTGTCCGTGAATTACGACTTTTCTTCCCTTAATCCTTCACCTTTTAGAGCCACGGCCACTCCCAATGGAAATAACTCAAAAGATGCCAACTTCGAATCAGAGGACTTACCTTTCATGCCTCCCGCCACCGCTCCGTGCACCACCTGCCTTCCAGGTATGCCCCTGAATCTATGTTCCCAGAGGCATCCGTGAACAACTCGATACCACCCGCAATGGCTCCACAAGTAGCCTTCGCCATGAAACGGCTACAGACCCATTTCTCGCGACTAACCTGACATGTGAACTTGAAACTGCCTGATGAACAACTGCGATTTCTCAGCGTGACCTTCTTGGACCTGCGAACCTTCACCCTGAACTCCCGAAGTGCAGTCAACTGATCGCCAGGCAATTGACACTCTCCTACCACCGAAACAATTTCCAGCCTAAGCAAAGACGTGCGGTAGGATTCCCACGACCGTAAGGTATGTCCACAACGGCCCGGCCCAGCCGAGCCCACACAGCAAGCTATCTTACAGATAATGTACTAAGGAACGCCTTCCTGATTCCTCTTTCACCACTCACTCCCAGACGGAACCAACTTCCCGAAGTAGGAACATGAAATGGAACTGCCCCTTGGCAAGCAGAGGTTACCAATAGTACCAATACCTGCAAACATGCAACCCAAAAGATGGAAGGGTCGTCAATAATCGAACACGTCCCGCTCCCCCGAACCAACTCGACGGCAAGGCCGAATTATGCCAAAGATACAGAACAGGTCCGCGTCGATGTCCTCATTTACCGATGCCCCTTTCGGGTGCGATACGTTTTATATCAGACGGAATTTGCCTGCCCCTTTCTAGGGGACCACCCCCACGGAGACACCCACAGACCCGCTAACGGCGGGATGTAACGGACCCGCCATCCCCCCAATTGGGCTTCCTTGCGTGACCACTCGACTTTGAATGGAATACCGAAACCCCTCCCCAAAATCCCAGCCATAAAACAAGCGCCTTCATGGGAGGCTTACTGCCTTAGCCAAGGCAGCAACGCACTGATCGTCAACGGTGCCCCTCCGAGCTGAAGCCCCGGCGAGTACCCCTCCTGCCTTAGGTTTTCCTTTCTTGATGCGTCAGTTGACACCGTGACTCCCACCGCCTCCGGAACACCCGTATCCAAGCCTACCCGACGGTCTCCAGTTGCATTGACCTTTCTTCTGTCCGGCCAGCACCGCACCTCCTGGGGGCGCGCCGGTAGCCCCCGGAAAGAGCGCATTTCCTGCACCATCATTAGGAACCGGGCACCTTACGCCGATTACGCCTACTAGGATACAAATGCCCTAGGCCAATTCCCAAAGTCTTCAGTATCTTGCGATACTTCCGCCTTTCCCCTCCTCTTCTTTTCCGGCCTCCTTCCTATTATCCCCTTTTAAATCAAGGAACTCCTGGAGTGGAAGACAGGAAAATTATTATTATTTTTTTAAAATTTATTTATTACAAATCCCCTTAATCAAATCTTATCCTCCGCCTTCAAGTGACCCCCCCAAAGTCCCGGCGATGGACACATGCCCATTTTGTCACGCCGCGCCAAGAATATTGCCACAATCTAACTGTTCGCCTGCCCCGTCGGATGTCCCCGGTACTGGTACACCGTATTCCCCTTCCCTTCCCGGCACGCCGTCACCACTGCCCTAACTTCTGCCTCTCGACCACCCTCCGGTGACCCCACCCTTCCGCACCGCAGGGACGGACCCTTTTTTCCTTGATCGTGACTCTAAAATGATTTTTGCAATTTAAAAAGTGTGGTGTGTTTATTGACTCACCACCCAAACCCTGCGCTGCGCTGTCCTTCCGTCCACCTTGCCAGGCTCTGGAGTATCCGGTGGACGCCGACTCTTGTCCGCACTGGTCCCGCCTCAAGCCCGTAGGAGTAACACTCCTCGACCTGCTGCTCCTCCATCCCTCATCCGACCTCCTGCTGCTGCTGTGCCTGTCATTGTCCCTGCGCTGCTCCCTCCCGTACTCACACCTGCTGCCGCTCCTCCTGTGTTCCTGCTCCTGAGAACGCCCCCCAGGGGGCTCCCGCTTGCCTCTGTCCCTTACGTCCATTTCCACCCGTCCTTGTCCTCTCTTCTGCCCTCTGCTTGCAGTACCTGGCCTCTCCCCGGCCGCCTCATCCACTTGTGGCCCCTTTAATTAATCCTGGTTGCTGGCCTTCCCCTCCATAGCTGCTCTGCTGCGCCTGTGAAGACTCCGCCTGTTGCTTTCACTATCCCCTTCCTTCACCTCTGACCTGACCCTGGCCCCATCCAGGGCCGCCTCCGTCTGTGTCCCGCCGACCTGGACTCCCCCCGCCTGCCCATTGGGGGGGAACGCTTTTACACTGCTGGCGCCTTGCATCATTTCCCCCGGCCCTCAGGTATGCCACCAGGAACAGACTCACCAGGACGCCTCTTGCTGCTCTCCCTGCCCGGCGGCCATCATGTCATGCTGGATTCCGCTGTCCTTCGTGCTTTCCTGCCCCCCGCCTTACGGCAGTGGGCGCTCTTCCTGTGCGGCCTCATCATGACCTGCCACCTTGCCTGACCGGCGCCGCTTCAAACAGACGGAGCAAGCCGCCCTCCAACTACCGCCTGCTTTCCGACCTCATTTTCAGCTGTCCTCTTGCCGCCTCCTGACAGGCTCTTGCGCCGCCGAACTGCCAATGTCACTCCCGGGCTGCCGCTGGGGCAGCCTCGCTCTCCTTGCCGGCTTCCATTCCGTCGCCGAGAGGGGGGGGAGCAGACGTGTTCGGGACCCCCAGCTGCTCCTGCAGCCACCAGCCACGATTTCTGCCACAACCTTTGTGTCCAGGATGGTGGCTTGCTTGGAGTTCTGTCTCAAGGTGATGGGAGTGAGCATACAGCAGCAGCTCACTCCAGCCTCTCCTGTACCTTCATGCTGCCTCCTACCTCAATACTGCTCTGTTCTTCTATGCTGCCTCCATGCTGCTGCCTTCTCCCTCCAGAGCAGGCAGCTTTCACAACTGACAGGTAAGCTTAGGTTCAGTTAAAATGGCCACTTCATATAATGGCTGGTGTGAATACTCCCCTTATGGCTCCGCCCTACCCAGCATGCTAGCTGTCACTAATTTCCTGTGGCTGCTATGCCTACCTCCTGGCTCTGTCAAGGCCTATTCCTCTTAGCTGCGCTGATCCATGGGCTACATTTTTTGAAGCAGCGAATGTACAGTTCTTATGCAGTAATGCAACGTATTATAGTTGATGTTTACATACTACATGCTTCAGCATTCTACTCCACTGTTCTGTGAATATGCGTGGTTGGGCTGTTGCTGCCCCACTACAGAATAATAGCACTTACAGCTGACTTGGGCAAGTCTAGGACTGCAGAGATTTCACTGAGCTATTTAATATGACCCATTGTATTACCAATGTGCCATGTGCTGGATTTATTGCATCTGCCAGTAATGGGTGAAACTGAAACTTCTGAAGTCAATAATTAGTAGGGGTGCCCACATACATTTTCTCCATACTGAGAGCAAATAGTACAACAAAGAAATCTGAGATACAATTTTTGGGTTTATTGATAACAAAGTGTATACATAGATTTTCTTAAGAACGCTGCAATTGCACCAAACCATTCCTCCTCCACTAGCATTACTTCTGTACCAGCATTTCCTGATGCAGGCAGCAGCTGTCTCTTCTTTCTGATTCATGAAGTGCCTTGTTTCAGAGTGCCAGAGAGAGTTCCTGTCACGCAGCCCAGTGCACGGACTGCAAGGTGCACACTGACAGCTGAGAGAACAAGTTCACTTTCCAGGATTAAAGTGTTAAACAAAGGCATTCCACAACTATTTGTGTGGGTAAATGAAGAAACAGTCTCTGACTGACTTCTGCAAAATGTACTGTATTGGAGGGAAAGCAATCACAGTCTCAGCTATCTAGTTGCCATAGCAACAGGAAAGTCCACTGCTGGGTTACATCTACATTAGTTTTCTTAATCTGTTATCACAACTGAATCGGTTTTCACTTCTTGCAAATGAATATCATTTATTAAAAATATGTTAAAATAAAAAAAACTGCTGATCCATTAAAATAATTTGAATGCAACATTTAGACTGCTTTTTATGATGTATAGATTGCTAGTTATTTAAGAACCTTGCATGAGTCATTTAAAAAAAAATCTCCATCCTCTTAATATTGTTTTTTTATTACACAAATGTATGTTTTGCTGTAATTATTGTTTGCAGTTATTACCGGATTTCAATATGGAGGAGACCACCTTGGTACTGGATTACAATGTTACCTTTTAGCAGCTTTGTGTTAGTGATATAACAGCTCCTGACATCATGTGCTTATGTTTGAATATGTGAGCATATATGCAAGGTGTACCTGGAGGTTTGAAGATAATGTTAGAGGGTAAAGGAGGATTTAAGGTTAGTAAAGGGTTAACATCTGAGAAAGATCACATAGTGTTAAGAGTATTAAGAAGATTCAAAGCATGAGAGGGGTTAAGTTGTAGTATAAAGACTGTTTAGCATATCTTTCAACTATCCCTATGTAGTTGGGACAGTCTCTACTTTGGACTCAAATCGCTCTGTCCTAATGTCCCTCCATATTGTGCGTTTGTGTTTATGAGTGCATAACAGAGCTTCACAGAAAATATACTCGTAGTAATGTGTCTTTAACCCCTTAAGGAACGATGACGGTTCAGGACCGTCATTGGTAACATCCCCTTGAGGACCGGTGACGGTGGCAAGAGAGATCGCTTCCGCCGAAATCCCGCTGTTACTATCTGCCAGGCATGCCAGGGAGATAGTTACTGGCAATTACGCCATGTGAGCAATACCCTCTGTCACCCTAGAGATCACCCCCAATATGATAGGCTTCATAAAATACGCCCACTGGTAGACCATCTGCAGCACAAATTTTCTGACGTTTATACTCCCCAACAAAATGTATTCATTGATCTGAATCCTTAATAAAATATAAAGGGAGATTAGGATTTAAACAATACATCCCCTCAAAGCGCTTTAGGTATGGTGTAAAATTCTACAAACTGAGAGGTAAAGTGGCTATACATTTGCCTTTCGCGTATATGAGGGGAGAGATGGCCAACTGGATCCACCTGGCTGTCCTGAGTCTCTGGGGACAAGTGGAAAAATTGTTTGGGACCTACTGATCCCCATGTTCAATAAAGGTTACCACCTTTATGTGGACGATTTTTATAGCAGTGTCCGTTTGTTTCAAACTCTTTATGGTTTGCAGACATTGGCCTGCGGCACTATGAGAAAAAATGCCAAAGATTTCCCCAGACCTCTCATAGAGGCCAAATAAAAAAAAAAAAAAAAGGTGAATGTAAAGCTCTGCACAAAGCTGAAGTGCTTGCAATAAAATTTAGGGACAGGAAGGATGTTAACACGATTACCACCATCCATGATGCAGTGGCGGATCCAGAGCCTGACCTCGGGAGGGGCACTTGCAGATTATTTAGAGAAATAATCCAGACACAATACCCACTACAGCTCAGTGTAGTGGTTATGGTGCCAGTAGTGCCGGGACCCCCTCCCAGAGTAAGTAGTCAAACCGTTTAAGACAATTTGACAACTTACCTGAGGTCTGCTTGGAAATGGGGCTGTAGTAGGGCATAGGAGCAGAGGTGCAGTGTGTGTGTGTTTGTGTAAGAAGGACTGTGTGAGCAGTGTGTGTGTGTACAGGGCCGGACTGGGAAAAAAATTAGGCCCGGGCATTTTTTCAATCAGAGCGGCCCCCTAAGGGGGCGGGGCCAGAGAGGGTGTGTTTTGTCATCACTAATGACAAGCACGCCCCCTCTCAAAGTGAGCATGTTGGTTCAATGCGCAGAGCCCCGCTGAAGAGCTCTGGCATTAGAAAAAGGCCCTGAATTTGTTCTGCGCAGCGCAAGCAAATTTAATAACATGCTTGCGCTGTGTTTGCTTTTAAATTGTCTCTGGTGTCTCCACAAGTGGGATACCAGAGGACAAAAGGGCCAGGAAAGTGTATGGTGCATATGTTTAGAGCGTGCTTGTGGGATTGCGTGTGTGTAGAGTGTGGTGTGGTATTGTGTAAATAGGTAAATTTCATTTGTGTTTGTGGTGTAATATGTGTGGCTAGGGGCTGTAGAGAGTGTGTATATAGGGGGCATAGTGTTATAGGGGATGTAGCGAGTGTGTGCATACGGGCTGTAGTGTGTGTGTGTATAGGTGACGTAGTGTGTGTAGGGGTTGTAGAGAGGGTGTGTTTAGAGAATGTTGTATGTGTTTGCTGACAAGGAATGTAGTGTGTGTGTAGGAGATCTAGTGTGTAAAGGACCCAGTGTGTATAGGAGAGTGTGTGTGTGTGTGTGTGTGTGTGTGTGTAGAGGCTTAAGAGTGCATATAGGGTAAGGGATCTAGCGTGTATCTGGAGCGTAATGTGTGTAGTGGTGCAGTGTGAGGGGTGCTGTAGTGTGTGTGTGTGTGTGTGTATGTATATATATATATATATATATATATATATATAAATATCCAAAAAATACCGGCACTCCAGGAATTCTCAGTGATACAAGTTTTCTTTTATTCAGTTCAGGACGTCAACGTTTCAGCTCCTCATGGAGCTTTCATCAGGACAACTTAAACAATGAAACAAGCAAGCTTATATAGGGAGAATCTAAATTAGTAAACTTACATATTCAGGTGTTTCACCTCCATTCCCGCCATCGGACGGACCACAGCTGCCTGCCGTATCAGCACACTACACTTCCGGGTTCCTGGCCACATGACGAGATCCGAGGTATCTGATTCGCCGACTGTCGTTACCGGGCAACCAGGGACGCCAACGTCACTATGGTCAAACCCTTTACTTACGGACAGCGGCATGAGTCAATCCTCCCAAGCCCTTCGGTGTAAACATGTGTTGCCGTGGCAACCGGACCGTAGATAGTCAGGAGGAGGAGGGGAAACAGGGGAATACAGGCAGTGACAGATAATCAGTGGTATCCAGGGAATGCTAGACAAAATATATGTATGGCATATATACAAACCAATAAAGTGTTATATCATATCATATCTTCAATGACCGGCCTGGTCACTGTTTCATTTATCACGTGAATACTATGATGTGTGGAATATGTACTTGTAGTGATGAGCTTGCGGCTGGACTGACCCATTTTTATGTTTTATTGCTTGGAATTCATTATTATACCAATAAATTTTTGCGTCTATAACAGTGGTCACAAAGAGCTTTTTCTGCGGATCCCACGTACCCAAGGGGCTGATCCTCCCTGGGCATGATAGCCGTGAGTGGGGCTTATACCACTCTACTTTTGTGAGTTTTTTACCTATAGGGATTTTATATATATGTGTTTTATATGTATATTTTTACTTTAATGCACTAGGAGTACCTCCTATTGTCCCCCCTCCCTGTTTTTGTCTCCCTCATTACAATACCCAGCTACCAACATTGACAGGCTATAAGGCTATAAGTATATTTGTGTCAGTGATTTGGGTGCACATATTTGTCTTTTGGGTCTCTGTTTTAATCACTATTTTACATTTGGAGAGTCACTGGATGATTTTATAGGTGTCTCTATACAAATTTCTCAGCGCACTAGCACTTTTCTCTTTTCTGTATTACGTGGTACCTTTTTACCAGGGTACATTGCTGGTGCTGCTTATTTTATTGTATTGGTATATAATATAATATTTTTTTGTCTATTAGGTTGAACCTTGCGCCAATTTATCTTATTTGTATACTGTGTAATATATAAAATAACCCTCAGTGAGTTAACAGACAAAGAAAATTAGAAACCTAGAATGTGACGGCACATAAAAACACCCTCAGACACACACAGCACCCTCAGACACACACAGCACCCTCTGACACACACAGCACCCTCTGACACACACAGCACCCAAACACACACAGCACCCAAACACACACAGCACCCAAACACACACAGCACCCAAACACACACAGCACCCAAACACACACAGCACCCAAACACACACACAGAACCCTGGGGGTGCTTTGTGTGTTTGGGTGCTGTGTGTGTTTGGGTGCTGTGTGTGTTTGGGTGCTGTGTGTGTTTGGGTGCTGTGTGTGTTTTATTTTTTATTAAACAACTGTTCAACTTGTACACATCGCATAATAAATAAATACACAGAAGAGCCTTTAAACAGCCTGTATGCAACAAAAAAAACAATACAAAACATATTATCCCCCCCCCCCCTTTATTTAGGTAGGCAAATTAGAATGAGTGATAAAGACCGCAACACTAATAAAAATATAATCTGTAAATGGTAGCAGAGAGAAAAGCTGCATAAAACTGGTTACTTGAATATAATCGTTTGGGGGTTTGTGAGATTTTAAAACATCCACTATTGTGTAATTTTCTTTGTCTGTTAACTCACTGAGGGTTATTTTATATATTATATATATAATATATATAAAATAACCCTCAGTGAGTTAACAGACAAAGAAAATTAGAAATACAAAAAGAGAAGTCCTGCGCTAAAGCAGCAAGGACTACAACACACATCAGCCCCAATATATAGTAAAAACCAAAGAAAAGAAAATGTTACTTGCGCTTTTTCCTTAATCCCTATGTATATTTAGACAAATGGAGGTCATTTAGTTGCTCCAATGGCCATTGGAGGGATGCCCGCCTGCCAACGTCAAGGCAGACCCCCCCTAAGCGGGTCCTAACACTGACCCTTCAGCCTGCTTCCTTGAGCTTCTGGCAAAGATATCTCTAATGAGGCAGAAAGGGGTATTTTTTATATACACCCCTTTACTTATTAACCCTTAATAGGGAACACATGGGATGGGTAGCAGCATTGTAACCAGGCTGTGTGATACAAAGTAAATACAAATACAAAAAGAGAAGTCCTGCGCTAAAGCAGCAAGGACTACAACACACATCAGCCCCAATATATAGTAAAAACCAAAGAAAAGAAAATGTTACTTGCGCTTTTTCCTTAATCCCTATGTATATTTAGACAAATGGAGGTCATTTAGTTGCTCCAATGGCCATTGGAGGGATGCCCGCCTGCCAACGTCAAGGCAGACCCCCCCTAAGCGGGTCCTAACACTGACCCTTCAGCCTGCTTCCTTGAGCTTCTGGCAAAGATATCTCTAATGAGGCAGAAAGGGGTATTTTTTATATACACCCCTTTACTTATTAACCCTTAATAGGGAACACATGGGATGGGTAGCAGCATTGTAACCAGGCTGTGTGATACAAAGTAAATACAAATACAAAAAGAGAAGTCCTGCGCTAAAGCAGCAAGGACTACAACACACATCAGCCCCAATATATAGTAAAAACCAAAGAAAAGAAAATGTTACTTGCGCTTTTTCCTTAATCCCTATGTATATTTAGACAAATGGAGGTCATTTAGTTGCTCCAATGGCCATTGGAGGGATGCCCGCCTGCCAACGTCAAGGCAGACCCCCCCTAAGCGGGTCCTAACACTGACCCTTCAGCCTGCTTCCTTGAGCTTCTGGCAAAGATATCTCTAATGAGGCAGAAAGGGGTATTTTTTATATACACCCCTTTACTTATTAACCCTTAATAGGGAACACATGGGATGGGTAGCAGCATTGTAACCAGGCTGTGTGATACAAAGTAAATACAAATACAAAAAGAGAAGTCCTGCGCTAAAGCAGCAAGGACTACAACACACATCAGCCCCAATATATAGTAAAAACCAAAGAAAAGAAAATGTTACTTGCGCTTTTTCCTTAATCCCTATGTATATTTAGACAAATGGAGGTCATTTAGTTGCTCCAATGGCCATTGGAGGGATGCCCGCCTGCCAACGTCAAGGCAGACCCCCCCTAAGCGGGTCCTAACACTGACCCTTCAGCCTGCTTCCTTGAGCTTCTGGCAAAGATATCTCTAATGAGGCAGAAAGGGGTATTTTTTATATACACCCCTTTACTTATTAACCCTTAATAGGGAACACATGGGATGGGTAGCAGCATTGTAACCAGGCTGTGTGATACAAAGTAAATACAAATACAAAAAGAGAAGTCCTGCGCTAAAGCAGCAAGGACTACAACACACATCAGCCCCAATATATAGTAAAAACCAAAGAAAAGAAAATGTTACTTGCGCTTTTTCCTTAATCCCTATGTATATTTAGACAAATGGAGGTCATTTAGTTGCTCCAATGGCCATTGGAGGGATGCCCGCCTGCCAACGTCAAAAGAAAATTAGAAACCTAGAATGTGACGGCACATAAAAACACCCTCAGACACACACAGCACCCTCAGACACACACAGCACCCTCAGACACACACAGCACCCTCTGACACACACAGCACCCTCAGACACACACAGCACCCTCAGACACACACAGCACCCTCAGACACACACAGCACCCTCAGACACACACAGAACCCTCAGACACACACAGCACCCTCTGACACACACAGCACCCTCTGACACACACAGCACCCTCTGACACACACAGCACCCAAACACACACACAGAACCCTGGGGGTGATTTGTGTGTTTGGGTGCTGTGTGTGTCTGGGGGTGCTGTGTGTGTTTGGGTGCTGTGTGTGTTTGGGTGCTGTGTGTGTTTGGGTGCTGTGTGTGTTTGGGTGCTGTGTGTGTTTGGGAGCTGTGTGTGTTTGTGGGGGCTGTGTGTGTTTGGGTGCTGTGTGTATTTGGGTGCTTTGTGTGTCTGGGTGCTGTATGTGTATGTGGGTGCTGTGTATGTTTGGGGGCTGTGTGTGTTTGTGGGGGCTGTGTGTGTTTGGGTGCTGTGTGTGTTTGGGTGCTGTGTGTATTTGGGTGCTGTGTGTGTCTGGGTGCTGTGTGTGTCTGTGGGTGCTGTGTGTGTCTGGGTGCTGTGTGTGTCTGAGGGTGCTGTGTGTGTCTGAGGGTGCTGTGTGTGTCTGAGGGTGCTGTGTGTGTCTGAGGGTGCTGTGTATGTTTGGGTGCTGTGTATGTTTGGGTGCTGTGTGTGTCTGAGGGTGCTGTGTATGTTTGGGTGCTGTGTATGTTTGGGTGCTGTGTGTGTTTGGGTGCTGTGTGTGTCTGAGGGTGCTTTGTGTGTCTGGGGGTGCTGTGTGTGTTTGGGTGCTGTGTGTGTTTGGGTGCTGTGTGTGTTTGGGTGCTGTGTGTGTCTGTGGGTGCTGTGTGTGTGAGTGTGAATGTATATTTTATTTAAATATATTTTTGTATTAAGAAAAAAAAAAAAAAGTTATATCCCCCCCCCCTTCTTACCTTTATCCTGGGAGGTCCATTCTGCCTGGGGGGAGGAGGGGGGGTCCATTCTGCCTGGGGGGAGGAGGGGTGCCGTGCTGCCATTCTTCCCTGGTGGTCCTGTGGTGAGAGTGAACTCTAGCCCCCTGCAGGCTAGAGTTCACTCTCGCGAGATCTGAGCGTTGCCGCGGTTACCGCGGCAATGCTCAGACCTCGCGAGAGGACCCGGCGGAGCTGCTGGCTAGAGCTCCGCCGGTCCTCTCTCCTGCCTCCCTCCCTCCCACACTCCCCAGCCGGCGGCCGCACCTGAGTGTCTCTGGGCCGGTGAGGGAGATCTTTGATCTCCCTACCGGCCCATGGAGGCACTATGCAGGGCTGGCGCTCGGGTAGCGCTGGCCCTGCAGGGGCTGGCAGGGGAGATCCTGTGATCTCCCCTGCCGGCCTCGGCCCCACGGTCATCGCGGCCCACCGGGCATTTGCCCGGTGTGCCCGATGGCCAGTCCGGGCCTGTGTGTGTATGAAAGTTGCAGTGTGTACGTGAGGACGGCAGTGTGTGTTAGGGGGGCAGTGTGTGTGTGCGTTGCAGTGTGAGTGGGGGGCAATGTATGTGTATATGGGGGGAAGTTTGTGTGTATGGGGCAGTGTATGTGTGTGGGGGGGCAATGTGTGTGTAGGGTGTGTGTGTGTATTGGGGGCAATGTGTGTGTATGGGGGAAGTGTATGTATGGGGGCAGTGTATGTATGTGGGGGCAGTGTATGTATATGGGGGCAGTGTATGTGTATGGGGCAGTGTATGTGTGTGGGAGCAAATGTGTGTGTAGGGTGTGTGTGTGTATTGGGGCAGTGTATGTGGGCAATGTGTGTGTATGGGGGAAGTGTATGTATGTGGGGCAATGTGTGTATGTGGGGGCAGTGTATGTATGTGGGGGCAGTGTATGTGTATGGGGGCAGTGTATGTATGTGGGGGCAGTGTATGTATGTGGGGGCAATGTGTGTGTATGGGACAGTGTATGTATGTGGGGGCAGTGTGTGTGTATGGGGGCAGTGTATGTATGTGGGGGCAATGTGTGTGTATGGGGGCAGTGTATGTATGTGGGGGCAATGTGTGTGTATGGGGGGAGTGTATGTATGTGGGGCAATGTGTGTATGTGGGGGCAGTGTATGTATGTGGGGACAGTGTGTGTGTATGGGGGCAGTGTATGTGTATGGGGCAGTGTATGTATGTGGGGGCAGTGTGTGTTTATGGGGGCAGTGTATGTATGTGGGGGCAATGTGTGTGTATGGGGCAGTGTATGTATGTGGGGGCAGTGTGTGTGTATGGGGCAGTGTATGTATGGGGGCAGTGTATGTATGTGGGGGCAATGTGTGTGTATGGGGGCAATGTGTGTGTGTGGGGGCAGTGTGTGTGTATGGGGGCAATGTGTGTGTATGGGGGCAATGTGTGTGTATGGGGGCAGTGTATGTATGTGGGGGCAGTGTCTGTGTGTGTGTGGGGGGGGCAATGTGTGTGTATGGGGCAGTGTATGTGTATGGGGCAGTGTGTGTGTATGGGGGCAGTGTATGTGTATGGGGGCAATGTGTGTGTATGGGGTAGTGTATGTATGTGGGGGCAATGTGTGTGTATGGGGGCAGTGTATGTATGTGGGGCAGTGTGTGTGTATGGGGGCAGTGTATGTATGTGGGGCAGTGTGTGTGTGTGTATGGGGCAGTGTATGGGGGCAGTGTATGTGTATGGGGGCAATGTGTGTGTATGTGGCAGTGTATGTATGTGGGGGCAATGTGTGTGTATGGGGGCAGTGTATGTATGTGGGGCAGTGTGTGTGTATGGGGGCAGTGTATGTATGTGGGGCAGTGTGTGTGTGTGTATGGGGGCAGTGTGTGTGTATGGGGGCAGTGTGTGTGTATGGGGGCAGTGTGTGTGTATGGGGGCAGTGTATGTGTATGGGGGCAGTGTATGTGTATGGGGGCAGTGTATGTGTATGGGGCAGTGTATGTGTATGGGGCAGTGTGTGTGTATGGGGCAGTGTATTTATGTGGGGGGCAATGTGTGTGTAGGGTATGTGTGTGATAAGGATGGGGGGCTTTTTTCTAATGTTTTTTTTTTAAATTTGATAAAATGATTTATTTATTTTTATTTAAAATATACATAATGTCCCCCCTCCCTTCTTACCTTTGTTTAGGGAGGAGGGGGGACATTTCTCGATCCCTGGTGGCCTGGTGGGGAATCCCTGGTGGTCCATGTGGTGAGAGTGAACTCTAGCCCCGGTCTCCAGGGCTAGAGTTCACTCTCGCGAGATCCGGAGCGTTGCCGTGGCAACGCTCCGTGCTCGCGAGAGAAGGACCTGGAGGAGCTGCAGACAGAGCTCCTCCGGGTCCTCTCTCTCCCTCCCCTGCCGTCGGCCAGCAAACAGTGCCTGTGGACCGGAGAGGGAGATCTCTGATCTCCCCTCCGGTCCATGAAGGCACATTGCAGGGCTGCCGCTTGGACAGCGCCAGCCCTGCATTAGCCGGCAGGGGAGAAGGAGAACCTCGGATTCCCCATTGCCCCCCCCCCTGGATCCGCCAGTGCCATGATGAAAGCATATCAGACGTCACTGTCCGAAGCAGAGTACAGACCAAACCCGTTTGCATCAGGGCTTATAACAGGCACCTGCGGGATGTAGATTTAGCTGATCAGCTGATGCAGCCATTAATGATTTTAAGAAAAACAAAAGCCTGGTATAAAAAGATGGCTATCTATATGATGCAAGTAGCAACCCAAAATTCATTTTAACTTTTTTTAACCCCTTAAGGACCAAACTTCTGGAATAAAAGGGAATCTTGACATGTCACACGTCATGTGTCCTTAAGGGGTTAAAAATGAATCCTGGAAAACCAACCTTTCTCCAATTTAAACTTAAACTGATTTCCACAATCATTTATGGAGATGGTCAAGTTCCAACAACTGTGCCAGAGGAATCCAGAATTGGTGCTACACATTTTATTTTTAATATACCACCAACTGCAAAAAATAACAAATCCCCAGAAATGTTGCCTGGCCTGTTATAAAAAATGGAAAAGGACAGACAACCCCTTTTACTATCCCGATTGCCCTTCAAAACCTGGACTGTGTATAGGAACATGTTTTAAGCTTTACCACACAAAACATACCTTTTTGTAATACCTGTTCCTGAATTTATTTTTGTTTCTTTTGAAAGTGGCAAATTTTAGTTAGTCAGTTTCCTTCACCCAAATCTCCAGTTAGATTCTTTTTGCATGAGTCAGTTTAGAGATTGCTGCTAAAGGTGCATTTGATACCTGCACATTTGGTTAAAAAAGTTTTCTGGCAGAAATCTAAAAGCAATGTGTGTATAAAAAACAGAATTCAAAAATTACCACCACACACTTTCTCTGAATTTTTGGTGCAAAATGGTTGGGGAAAAGAAGTCTAAACCTTGGATGTCTACTTTATACAAATATATACAATCAAACCATAAATTCAACTCGGGGGATGGAAAAATGCATCACACTCAACATGTGCCTAGCAAAGCAAGAAAACTATATTAAGCCCAAATGGTCAAATCCAAAATTTGTTACTGTAAAATCGTGGCAAACCAATGCATGGGGGTCATATGTGTACTCAGTGGACTTTGCAGAAAACAAACTGGGGTGTTTTCTGGCATTCACATATAACCAGCTGGCTAAAATAAAAAAAGCATAATTAAAAAATTACCACTATGCACCTTCTCAGAATATCTTTTAACACAATTGTAACGGAGCTCCGTGTACTCCGACCGAGTACCCTCCGTTGATGGATGCTCCTAGCGCTCTCAGAGGACTCCAAGCACTGCAGACGACACCACAACCACCGCAGACTCCACAACCGCCGTAGCTTAACTGGAGCCGCGCCATCTTCCTTCCACCCTGGATCGGCTTCTGTCCTCCAGGACCGTGTGGGGAAGACCTCTCCTCCAGGAGAGCGTATCCGGAACAAGCTCTTAAAAGAGCTAAGTGATTAAGCTCAGGGGAATATGCAGAGCATAGCAATCCCCAGTGTGATACAGCAATTCCCTCCAATAACGAGACGAGGCTACGTTTTGAAGGGTCAAGAAGAACTCAGGACTGGGACACCCAGCCTGCTTTTTATTACAGAAAGGTACACACAGGACACTCCCAGGGGGAGGTTGAAATTAACCAATCACATACATGGTACCACCCCCACGTCTCCTGCCCTCAGATAAACATATAACATAATTATAGCATACAGTAAAAATACAGTTTTCACACATACACTGTAACTTTAAAACTATACATTCAATCTCCAAAATTTACATATTTGAACTCAGCACACTTCAAACATAAACACTTCCAAAAATCAGCCAAATCCCTCCAGTGGATCAAAAGTTAGCTGGAGGTCCCTTTATGACCGACCGACCGCAAGCACAATTTCCTGCCCAAAACAGTTCCATAGATTTGGGCTGTGCGGCCGGTCAATTTCATGCGAAAAAACAACTAAATTGCCTGCACACTTTACCTTCTGGGTTGTCCGCCTGTGTGGTACTTGGTTCAGTAAGCCCTATTTACTGAACCAAGTGGGAGAGAGCCAGGGGCAAGTTATTTTACAGGTCTGGGGACATAGTCTTAAAGGGGTATTGTTCAGCAAAGTCACAATATGTCCCCCAGACGGTTCTTAAAGGGCCATACACACCCAATAAAAGTTAATACGTTTTCAGGGGCACAATCTTCCAGGGGCCATAGTCATGAGGAAGGAGGCTGGCAAATAGGCTTCTCCACAATCCAGGGAAGCAGGGCGATTTTCCATTTAAAGGGCCAGTTACAAATAGCGATTTGTAACACATCTCCCCTTTGGGGGGAAGACTAACCAGGCACCTGACCTTCTGTCGATCAGTGCCTCCGTTAGTCGATCCACCAACCCACAATAACCAAATGCCATAGTAGCCCACCCACAACAAACAGGTACAAGGGTGACCCACCCACAAGACACAATTACTGCACCTGGGTATTTTGCTGTGGTGATGTGGTAACATGCTGTGGGGACTTGAAGGGCAGAGGCCAGCGGCGCTCTGCCCGGATGCCAGCTCTTCTGCTGGGATAGCCTGCAGGACATCAGGCTCTGGACCAGGGACAAAGGTAGGGCAGAGGCCAACTGCACTCTGCCCAGCTGCCAGCTTGTCTCCTTACTCCACTTGTCTCCTTACTTTCTTACAAGCAGGCAGACGTTCCTGGTATATAGTCTGAGACAGAGAAACGGTGTATGTAGTGAGTGTAGAAGAAAGGGGACATGCCACAGTGTTAGAGAGACCAACGTCTGCATTACCTAAACTAATTTTAATGTCAGCCAGTCCACACAAGTTTTGTTCCCATACATCTCTCTTAAGCTTCCAACCTTAAGGGGACACTATAGTCACCAGAACAACTACAGCTTATTGTATTTGTTCTGGTAAGTAGAATCATTCCATTCAGGCTTTTTGCAGTAAACACTGTCTGTTCAGAGAAAATAACTCCACTGGCCGCTCCTTAGATGGCTGCTAGAGGTGCTTCCTGGGGCAGTACTGCCTAGTGTGCAGCACTGCCATTCAGTGTCTCCACCCTCTGCATGCAGACACTGAACTTTCCTCATAGAGATGCATTGATCCAATGTATCTTTATGAGGAGATGCTGATTGGCCAGGGCTATGTTGGACTTGGGCTGGCTCTGCCCCTCATCTGCCTAGTTGACAGTCTCAGCCAATCCTATGGGGAAGTATTGTAATTTGCTCAGACCACCACTTCTAAACCAGCAGCTGCAGAATTACATGTAATTTTTTACTATATTTAGGGAGGCAAGAAGGGGCCAGGGTGGTGGTTTTAACATAATAGGGTCAGAAATACATGATTGTGTTCCTGACCCTATAGTGCTCCTTTAAGCAAGAGTATGTGAAGAGTAGGTAAGGTGTCCACCTTTCTTGGAAAAAATATCAGCCTTAATCATTTGTATAATTAATTAGTTATGCATGACATCACATTATGTAAATCACAAGGAGTGACATCAGAGACATTTCTGTAAAATCACCAACAAACTACTCACAGTTTGATTCTGCTGTATAGATGGATTGCTCCCATTGTCTCCCTGTGTCTCAGTGTCCCTATGTATCACAGTGTCAGTGTCCCCATGTCGCCCAGTCCCCTAGTCTGCCAGTGTCTGTGTCCCCATTTCTCCCAATGTCCCAATGTCTCAGTGTGTCCCCATGTCACTAGGATACTGGGGACACTGAGAGACCCGGGGGCACTGAGAGACCCGGGTACACTGGGAGACATGGGGACACTGAGACATTTAGGGAAACTGGGAGAAATGGGGACACTGAGACACTAGGGACACAGACACTGGGAGTCATGGGGTCACTGAAACATTTGGGGACACTAAGACACTAGGGACACAGAGACATGGGAACACAGACACTGGGAGACTAGGGGACACTGGCTGGGAGACAGACACTTGGGGACAGTTGTGGACATAGACATGTGGACACTGGGACATATAGGGACACTGGGAGACATGGAGACACCAGGCACACTGAGACACTAGAAACACAGACACTGGGAGACATGGAGACACTGAAACATTTGGGGACACTAAGACACTAGGGACACAGACACTGGGAGACTAGGGGACATTGGCTGGGAGACAGACACTTGGGGACAGTTGTGGACATAGACATGGGGACACTGGGACATATAGGGACACTGGGACACATGGGGACACTAGGCACACTGAGAGACATGGGACACAAACACTGGGAGACTTGGGGATACTGAGACACTAGGGACACTGGCTGGGGGACATGGGAACATAGTGTCTCCGTGTCCCAATGCCTCAGTGTCTCCCAATGTCCCCATGTGTCTCAGCGTCCCCATGTGTCTCAGCATCCCCATGTTCCCCTAGTTTCTCAGTTTCCCCAAGTGTCTCAGTGTCCCCAGGTCTCCCAGTGTCTGTGTCCCCATGTGTCCTAGTGTCTCAGTGTCCCCTGGTGTCTGTGTCCCCATGTGTCCCCTAGCGTCTGTGTCCCCTAGTGTCTCAGTGTCCCCTAGTGTCTCAGTGTCCCCATGTTTTCCAGTGTCCCCAAGTGCCTCAGTGTTCCCAGGTCTCCCAGTGTCTCAGTGTCCCCTAGTGTCTGTGTCCCCTAGTGTCTGTGTCCCCTAGTGTCTCAGTCCCCATATGTCCCCTGGTGTCTCAGTGTCCCCTAGTGTCTCAGTGTCCCCATGTGTCCCTGCTGCCTTTCCCCCATCACTCACTTACCTGAGCTGTAGAGCTGCTGTCTGGACTCTCTGTGCTTTGTAGCTGCTCCCCCACGGATCAGTGAGTAGTAGAGAGAGGCAGGGATATTCTGTAACCTTCTATCCCTGCCTCTCTCCACACGCAGTGACCCCTACTGGCCGGTGCTGGTATTGCAGAGTAATTTCCATTTATTCTGAGAAAATTACTTGCATTTGTATTGTCGGTATTACTGCAATACCGGCACGGCCAGGCAGCCTCAAATACCGGCTGTGCCAGTAAAATACCAGTCAGGTGGCAAACTTAAGAGTAGTGTGTAAAAAAAAAATATATATATATATTTTTTTTTTAAATGGGCCTTTTCCATGGGCCTGGGCCTGGGCCTGGGCCTGGGCCTGGAGCTGCAGCTCCATCAGCCCCTATGTTAATCCGGCCCTGATGGGTGGTATCCCCGTACTCAGAAGATGTTGCTGAACACATATCAGGGTGTTGTTTGGCAATAACAAATAACAGGATCTGTTAATTCATTCCTAAAGTACAATGTGTGTGAAAAAACACAACATTACTACCCAAAAGTTTGACAAAGGCTGGTGGGAGAATTTAGTGTATGAAAAGTGTTAAAATACCACAATTTAAAATACCCTGGGTTGTCTACTTTTCAAAAATATAGTGTTTTATGGGGGTAAAATACATTGGCTGGCTTCACAAATGTCCCAAATATGACATGGGCGCAAGTTGACTACATGTCAAAATTCCAAGATGGAAAACGGATACGCAGCCCTGCCAAATGTGGCCTTTTAGCCCCCTAACAACCTGATAAGCCTATGCATGGGTGATATCAATGTACTCAGGAGATGTTGCTAAAACACATATTAGTGTGTTTTTTGGCAGCAACACATAACAGGAATTTATACCGGAATTGTAATGTATGTGGGGGGAAAAAAATGACCTATGCAAAGTTTGGCAAAGATTGGTGGTAAAATGGCTGCATAGAAAGTGTCAAAATATCCTTAGATGAATACCCTGGGTTGCCAAATTTAAAAAAAAATGTGTACATGTGAGGTGTTTTTCAGAGATTTATGACAGATAACAGTGTTACAATGTCACTATTGATACATTTTAAAAATATATATTTTGAAACAGCAATGTCCTACTTGTAATTATAGCCCTATAACTTAAAGCACATAAACATTGGGTGTTTTTAAACTCAAAATTGTAATATATTTAGCTGTTTTGTTAATTAGTTTTTGTAGATGAGTAAAATATTTTTCAAGTAAAAGTAAAAAAACACGTTTATTATTTTTTAAAATTAAATTACATAACATGATAGAAATAATGATATGTAAAAAAAAAAGCCCTTCTTGTCCTGAAAAAACAATATATAATTTGTATGGAAACAGTAAATGAGAGAGAGAAAAATTACAGCTAAACACAAACACCACCAAAGTGTTAAAACAGCCCTGGTCCTTAACGTACAACATGGCCAAAACAGTCCGGTCCTTAAGGGGTTAAACTACAATAAATGTGTTTACAAACCAATCTATGTAAATAAGATTCATTGTCCTTGTTCTAAAATACATTTTAGTTACATAAATTGTTATTAGTAAGTCACCTACAATTTCTTCTAACAGCCTGCTCCTGGTTACACCTCTAACTACACCATTAAAAGTAAAGTGTCCATCTTTGTTCATTTGAAATATTGGGGGTTAGAGTGAGGTTACATTTAGTATTTAGGTATAGGGAATGTTTAGGATTTTTGCGTTTGGGTTTAGAATTTAGTTAAATTTAGTATTTGGATAAATTGTGTGTTTGTTTTTTAAGAGGAGTTAAACTCAGGATTAAGGTAAAGGTTATCAAAATTTAGGTTTTGGTGGCTAAAATTTGGGACTAAGGAAACGATTGTTTAGGTTTTGGGAGAGGTTACATTTACAGTCAAGGCAAAAGAGTTGTGACAGCCACCCAGTGAGAGCAGGGGTTTGGCCACCAGAGATATCCTTTCCCCCTAGTATGAGGAGTGCTGAAGTATTCCCGCGTGAATCCAAATGGTACAGAAGCAGGTATAGCTGGTATAGCAGGTCCCTACAAGCACGAGACAAGGTTCTGTGTTGAGGGTAAAGCTGAACTGATTTTAATGAGACCACACACCGCCTTTTGTCTAAATCCCCATGCAAGAGGTCTACAGTGACATATTCCAGGGGCATTCCCCACTGGACCTGAGAAGGGACAGGCACACAATGTACAACATAATTATATTAACTCTCAAGTCCAGGACATGCATAACAGAAATACCCCAAAATATACAGTTAACAGCAAGATACCCCTTAAGTCTTATATCCCCGCATAGCCTGGATCTGAGCGCCCATCATATCTGAAAATGGCTCAGATCCCACGAATGTAGCTAAAATGCCACCGGGGTATAGTGTAGACCGAACTCACACGTGGAGCCAGCCCAAGATAGTTCCATGAAATTAAGCTGTGCGGTCGGTCTGTTACGGGAGTACAAAATCCAATAAAATAAACGAATAAACTGTTCGTGCGTACATTCACCCAGTGTCTCTTGTTCGGGAGTTTGTTCTCAACGAGCGTCGCTTTCCTCAGATGAATGGAGCCGGACATAGGGGTGTATGGAAGTATCAGCGGAGTTCGTGCCATCGAGTGTGAAATGATGAAAAATTTAGTATTAAGGAACAGGGGGATCTGTTACAAGAGTGTTTAGTGGAGTTTCAGTGGTTATTTGCAAAGTACCCAGTCTCCTCTCTTCTGTAGTCCAGTCACTCTCCTATGATTGATAGAAACGCTGCATTAGCTGTTACACAGTGTGCATTACTCAGTGCTGACAATGCTTCTGCTATAAGGTATTTCTTGTGTGTGAAGCTGTTAATGAGCAGATGGGAAATTATCCCTTCCACAAACATGTCCAATTTTATACACACACAGACTGTTGAAGAACTGGGACAGCACTGAGTATTACACCTTCTACTGTTTCTGCAGCTCTGCTATCAACCATAGGAGGCAGACTGGGCTACTGTCATGTCTCTCGGCTCTTCTGTCGGCGTGGCTGCACATAAACTAGACAGCCATGCCGACAGAAATGTTTAAAACTTACCTTGGTCTCGGCGGGCAGCTGCAGCTGATTTTATAATAAACTTACCTTCGACCACAATAAAAATTGGCGCCAACGTGCGTGCGACGTCACGTCAGAGACGTGCATGCACGTTTTAGGGTCAGAGGTTTCAGACAGCCAATTACAGCCTAAAGAGGATTATTTAAACCCAAATTTCCTTTTTGCCAGTGCCCTGTCGTGGTTTCCACTAGCTGGTTATCCAAGAGTGTGTTCCTGATCGTGTTTTTTCGGTAATTTGACTTTGTTTTGTTTTGTTTTGACTTCCCTGATTTCTTGTATCCTTTACTTCTGGCTTTCCTCATCGTTATGTCTCATTCTGTGTCCCTGACCTCGGCGAGTATTTTGACTATTCTCGGGTACGTTAAGTCCTGCCATTCTAAAGTCCGGTTAGAAGTTATCCTTAGTGTTTAGGTATGATACAATTCTGCGTACTGGATCAACTATAATCCTGACAGCTACAGAGGACACGGGCCAAGGCACCTAGTGCTTATCTCCCTAAAAAAAAAAAAACTTATGTTAAAAAAACTAAAACAAACATTATAAATAATCAAAACTGACATCTTCTACAGGACATGCTCCTGTAGGCAGGTGCCTACTCTGCCTATTTGGAAAACCAACCCTGACAATAATGTGCATAATATAATGAATGTGGTATTGGGTTGGTGGCTGTAGGGTTGCCACCTGGCTGTTTTTGTACCAGCATTGCTGGTTCTGCAAATTTACCTTTAATGTAATTTCTGTTATTTTTTTTGCTGGCAACAAGATTAGGGTTTAGATATGTCTGGCCAGTGTCCTATCGTGGACCCATTTGTAAGCCTGTGAGAGCATCGAGACCAGCTGAGCTCTGTGTTCCCACAGGACTGCCTGCTCATGTGTAAGGAAGGGAAAGAGAGCCAGACTGGATGAGAGTGCACAAGAGATGCAGCAGCAGGACTGCAAGAGCAAGAGGCAATACCTTAGTCCTACACAGAACATTAACTAGCAGCTATTAGCACTGTGGCCAATGGATAAGGTTAAGCCAAGGTTTTAGCTACAAAATTACTTTTAGACATTCATATTTTAGTTTTGCTCTTTTAATGCATTGCCTGCAAGACATTTAACAAAGCTAATGGGCTGTAAATCCACACTAAACTTTCCCATTACTGCTAGCATTTGCAGTCTATAAGATAATGTTGACATACTAATTATAAAAATACAAGATTACAATAAAATATGTATGATTTTTCATCCAGTGCAATGTTTTGACAGTTTATTACTTTTTCATCATGATTTCCTTTTTGTATTTTAGTGTAATTTATTAGTATATTCTAGGGCATTTAGACAGTGCGAGTTCCTAAACAACAAATAATTATGATATAAAAATAACTTTGCATTGATCCGAAATATGTTTTATGTCATAAAACAGGCATCTAAAAGGCAAACAAAGAACATCTCTAGGCACTCATGGTGTTCAAGCCGCAGGCAGATTTAAGACAAAAAAACAGAGAACAGCAACGTTTCAACCTGCCAAGAGGTCTTTATCATAAAACAGGCATCTGACTACACCATTGTTCTGCAGCTAACTCATCCCTTTTACACTATTCTACACTATACAGTGATACATGAACTCCTGACATGTACCTAACATGACAATGTGTTTTTGGTGCTGGTTGATGGCATTAATCACACACTATGAGTAAGGGCTTGTTGAGCACCCACATATTTAACATGATTAAAGTGTAGAAAAATTGGAAGCCTTTCTTGTCCACCACTGTTGATTATAAGTAAAGAGATGGTGGTAGATAGATGTGTTCCACCACTATAACTAGGGGTTTGAGCCCTGTAAGCGTACAACCATAATAAATCGAAGGTGGTGAGGCACCTTAGAGTAAGAATTCTTAAATGTAAAAATGATGTGAGGTGAAAGTTAAAAAGATTCATCTACTAAATGGTGCGCAAACTCCAAATTATTGTAAAATCCTATAACACTCAAAGTGTCCACTCAAAAGCACAGTGCTTTAGTGTATAATAAAAACAATAGAAGCAGGTTATACCCTTAACCTTTAACTGCAGTCTCTATTACTACAGTAATGTGGATGAACCTATCTTTCCTTGATAGTCAAACACTAATCTGTCACAAATAGCAAAAAATAGAATCAATTATAGATCTTCTGTATTAGATGCAACAGACTCAGTAATAAAGTCCAATTTTGGTCTGTGCAAATTTCTTTATCCCAGGTATTCTCTTCAGTAGCAACACTCCACAATAGAGTTTAATATATGAAAAAAATATATGCAGAGAAAAAAAAAAATATATACATATATAATTAATGAAACTCTGTATTATTGAAATGCTTAAGAAATAGTCAAAAATGAATTAAAAAATAAAACTTGCTTTATTTAGCTCTTTGCTGAAATCAATTTCTAAAAGTTCAAGTAAGTACTTGAACTTTTAGAAATTGATTTCAGCAAAGAGCTAAATAAAGCAAGTTTTATTTTTTAATTCATTTTTGACTATTTCTTAAGCATTTCAATAATACAGAGTTTCATTAATTATATATGTATATATTTTTTTTTTTCTCTGCATATATTTTTTTCATATATTAAACTCTATTGTGGAGTGTTGCTACTGAAGAGAATACCTGGGATAAAGAAATTTGCACAGACCAAAATTGGACTTTATTACTGAGTCTGTTGCATCTAATACAGAAGATCTATAATTGATTCTATTTTTTGCTATTTGTGACAGATTAGTGTTTGACTATCAAGGAAAGATAGGTTCATCCACATTACTGTAGTAATAGAGACTGCAGTTAAAGGTTAAGGGTATAACCTGCTTCTATTGTATATTATATATTTTTCTAATAGGTTGTTAGGTTCCCTATTTGTATACCCTTCCATTCCAATCAATAATTCAGCGCTCCACTTCTTCAACATTTTGTATAATAAAAACACTTGTGTAAAAGTAAAAATTAATTAATTATTAATACTAAAACCTGGTTTACTGGTTTGCCACAAGGATTGTGTTGGAGAATTACTGCTCAGGAAAACACACACACTGCATAAACCAGCAATTGTGAAGCAAGCAAGGACTGGAATCTGTTGCTAACCTGAACAATAAAAGTCTACAGCTTTCCACAATACCACATGATCCAAACTGCAAAAAAGCCTTAATGGGTGTTCTTGGATTTGGAGATAAGATGCTGTCCAGATTCATATGCCACAATAAAATATTGTATTATAGGTATATACATTATATAAATATACTTTATATAAGTATATAAATTATTTCTTATGTACTGGTTTAATAGAATGTTTTACTTTTACATAAGTGTTTTTATTATGCACTAAAGCACTGTGTTTCAGAGTGTACACTTTGAGTGTTACACAATTATACACTAGAAGGTTGAGCACTATTTAGTACTTGTTAAGCACCAGCTTCTGACACAGGACATCCATCCTATGGCCTCTAGGAATTGAGTGCAGTCCCTCCTCTCTCGTTGTGGTAACAGGACATCCATCTTAGAAACATTACAAATTGCAATCCTTCTTAAAACCATTACATAAATAAGCTGTGATATTGTCCTTCCGGGAAGCGATGTATCTAGGCTGACAAGGCCTTTGCTTGGGCGGCACTTGCCCCACTGGACTACAAGGAAGAATACACTCCAGCACTCCCAAAGGTAGGGAGGTTGGGTGGATTGAACTTGATTTTTTTTTTTTATTTGAAATTTCGAGTGTTTGTGTGTGTGTCTGTTAGTGAGTGTTAGTGTGTGTGTGTCTGTTAGTGAGTGTGTTAGTGTGTCTGTTAGTGAGTGTGTGTGTTTTAGTTTATGTGTGTTAGTGAGTGTTAGTGTGTGTCTGTTAATGAGAGTGTTTGTTAGTGAGTGGGTGTGTGTAACTGAGAGTGTATATGAGTTTGTCAGTGAGTGTGTATGCGTGTTTGTCAGTGAGTGAGTGTATCTGTCACTAAGAGTGTGTGTCTGTCAGTGTCGGTCCTTAACGACCGCGGATGTACCTAGTACGTCCTCGCAGTCCTTCTTACCCAATCGCCGATGGGGGAACAGTGTTCCTCCTGGTCTGGGGGGACTGTCTGACAGCCTGAAAGAGCGGTCACATGGTCATGAAAAGCATCCATAGTGCTGCCTGCAGGGGGACTGTCTGAACTGACAGACTGACTGTCTCCCTGCATCTGTAAAATAAAAAATGTTAAAAAAAATAAAAATATATATGTATAAACTGACAATATTTTGCTATATAATTGAGCTAATATTTAGCTAATGACGATATGTACTATGTATCTATGTTCCCTTGGTTAGGGTTGAAACATTTGTGTATATACTTTATTTTTATAGTTATTTATCCTTTATTACTTTATGACTTATCTACACGAGAGTATGTTTCACATACCGGTTACACATAGGGTTAACTTCAATTTATTATGTAATTCAAACATGTTTACGTCATTAATGACATCACTCTGATCCGATGTTACATTTCACCTGTTCACCTCCAAATAGTATCACTGCATTTTTTGTATATAAGGTATCCATCTCACATACACAATTGTCTTGAAAAAAATATTTTACAGACTGAAACGTCGACTGGAACGTTGTGTGAATTTGTAATTGCTCAATAAAGCAACAGATTAAATTTACCTTGAAAGACTCCTGAGTGCTCTCTACTGGTATCGTGTATATATATATATGTAGTAAGGCCTTTTGGCCTGTGTTTGTGGGAGGGGCGTATGACACACCCCTTCCCTACTTAAGGGACACCCCTTACCTGGCTCCATACCTTCGAGGTCAGCGTTGCATCCTGAATCCACTTCCGGTTCACGGACGGCGCCATCTTGCTTTCAGAAACCCGCGTTTTTCTTCGGTGTCAGCTGTGTCCAGGAAACTCCTTACAGGTCTCTCCACGGCCAGCCACGCACAAAAAACCCGGTCTTCTTCGCTGATCGAGTCCTCTGGACTTCTAAAACGTAAGTCCGTCGCCCGGATCACTTCCCACGGCGTCGCAATAATTTTCAGCCTCACTTTACGGCCACACGCTTTACGGCCAAAGTCTCAGGCAAATTAACCCTCCGGTTTCCGGAAACCAAGTAATAAGTATGTAGCATTCCTATGCTTTATTTTTCCCTCCTTTATTTCAGTTTGTTTCTATTTTGTAAGTTTTAGTACCTGATAGTAGGATTATTCATTTTCATACAGATTATAGTTTATTAAATACCAGTCTGTTTTATATACATATAACGATTTTAGCATGTATTTCATAATTTATGCTGTCACATTAATTATACCTAGGTTAGGGCTCATGTATTATTAGTTCATGATATTATCCTGGTATACATATACATAGTTTTGCTTGAACACTTTACTTTTTGTGTACCTTCCATTTACACTTAGGAATTTGTTTTAAACAAACGTTTTTTTTTTTTCCTCTCTCTCCTCCCTGTTTAAACACACCATGTACACTTTTCATTACATGGCACTTGTCATATGCTGACTTTTCTTTATGTACTCAAATTACATACACTAGAAACTCAGATAATTAATCAGGAATAGGTATAATGTGTATATATATGTGATAAAGTTTTCTCTAAATTAATTGTGTATATTACGTTGTCACTACCATGTACACCCGTTTACATGGCACCTACATTTCCTGACCTTTCTGCATATACTCAAACGATATATCGTGTATACAGAACACGGTCCCAACATCTCACACTTTCAGGTTTGAATCACACTTTTGGTTTAACCTCTCATACGTCTACCTTTCTGCATATGGTCAATTTTCATAGTTTAAACTCATACTCCCTGCACTACGATTATTACAGTAGCACGGCCATATATATATTTTAAATTTGGTCACCAGGTATACACATTATATGTAGACACTACAAGCTAATCCTGCGTTACGGTTTTTCTCCATAATAAATCAGGCGGGGTACTTCCTTACTCTAATTGTTCCCCTTCAACACATACGGTTAATAAAATCAACCACAGCATATCTAGTCTACGTTAGTATCACAGGATCCATTTCTCATACTATCATATCTATTTCTACCCTTTTAGGTTTATCCAGGTTTTCTATACCTTACGCACCATATACGTATACATACTAGCAGGTACGTAAGCCTGCTCACGTGTCACATACGTTCTCCCTAAATAGGACGTAGAGTACTGGCAGTTAGGGGTATAGGCCCAAATAGGTATCTCCCCTCTTGGCATACCGCCTATAGTTTAGAGGTCCGCGAGGCCAACACCCCGCCTCAAACGTTTCGGAGGCATACACCCCTCGAGCCACACGTTAGTTAGCCGCCTCGCAAAGTTTAGAGAGGGCGTCACCTGTCACTCCCTTCCCCTGTTTTTCTTTTATTGTCACCGAGAGGCCTACGAATTCCTGCCACTACATGGGTGGCCTCAATATTCCCTCGCGCCAACGCATAGATAGAGCCTCTCATAGCCACTTGGCAAATAGCAGGGCCTCACCTGTCACCAAAGGACAAGATTAATTTTTTAGCCTCACACGGCATAATTAGCCCGCCAGTACATCCCCTGGGTTTCAACACTAACGGTATATTTTCTCATCTAGTATGTCTCAAGAAGGGGTAGAGGATTTCTCCATCCCGAGCACTCCGGCTAGACCAAACTCCCCACCACCGGAAGAAGACATGGCTAGTCCTGCATCATTCAGGTCCTGGACAATCCCTCGCATAACTAACGAACTCAGGAGACGACACATTCCTTTCCCCGCGACTGCCAGGAAAGCGGAACTATACAAACTGTTGCACACCTCAACTGATAACTCTGATGCAGGGGAAGGGACTAGCCAGTCTAACCCGACAGATATACATGGCATGCTTACATCCCTCATGTCATCCATGGGCAAGGTAAACTCCAGGCTGGAGAAACTGGAATCGGTCACCACAGCCCTTACCTTGGCTGGGTCAGTCACTGTGACCCCTCCGCCACTGGTCGAGTTGCCACTAGTTTCTCCAGCCACCACCTCTGACGAGCAGGAGGTTAACCCTGCCCATATGATACCTGAGCACCTTAAGAAAGACATCCTGGAAGGTAAAGATGTCAACTTAGCTGCACTACTAATTGCCTCCCAGGATGTGGTGGAGCATAAAACTTATGCGTATGAGGATATTTCTGTGGTGGTAAAGTCCAGGGATGCACGCCTAAACAGGAAACTCACCATCCCGGAATTTGTGTTGGCTTTTGGCATCTACCGGGATGTCATATGTGCCGTTTACCCACACAGGCGTGAGGAATTTGACATGTATATGCACAAGCTGGTGGACCTGGGCAATAAATATGGTGGATCGGCATTCTACGATTACCATAGATCTTTTTCTGCAAAAGTGTCAGGCGCCTTCTCACAGTACGGGACAAGGTCCAACTGGAGTAAGATAGACACAGTGATTTTCTGCAGACACTTTGCAGGGCTAAGGACACCGGCTTGTGCATACTGCTCCTCCATGTCTCATTCGGCAAATTTTTGTCCCACCACTGCTAACGAGCATACCCACGTGCAAGGACCTAGCTCCGCTGGTCCTACGGAGAAAATAGCTAAAGACAAACTGGGTAGACCTATCAAGTTTCTGGGCAAATCCCAGATATGTAATAACTTTAATGTTGGTACATGTAATTACAGCGGTTGTCGTTTGTTGCATATATGCTCAAAATGTTTCAGGGCACATGCAAAAATCATGTGTCCCAATAAAATGTATCCCAAACAGTACCTAACGTCTATCAACATATCCCTACTTGCGACATTTCTGTCACAGCATCCATCTACACATTTAGTAGATTTCATAATCTCTGGTCTATCAGAAGGATTCCACACAGGTATCATACATATGCCTTCAGGAATCCTGGAATGTCCAAATCTACAATCCGCCCAACACAACCCTACAGCAGTTGACACACTCATAGCTAAAGAAGTGTCAGAAGGTTTTTTATTGGGACCTTTTCAATCCCCTCCTTTCACTACATGGAGGACAAACCCTATCGGGGTTGTCACAGGAAAATCTTCCAACAAGCAGAGACTTATTATCGATTTGTCGGCACCACACACCTCTACCACTCCCAGCCTCAACTCCTTAATACCATCGGAGGAATTCTCCCTGCAATATTCCACTATAGACCACGCCATTACGGCTATCTTACAGGCAGGAGTCGGTGCATGGCTCAGTAAGACCGACATAACAAATGCATTCAAACTACTACCAATCCACCCCACACTGTGGCACCTACATGGCATCAAGTGGGAAGGGAACTACTACTTTTTCTCACGACTAACTTTTGGTTCTAAAAGTAGTCCAGCCATATTTGACACATTTGCCGAAATCCTATGCTGGTTACTACTCAATATATCCAGATGCCCTACAGTCATACATTATCTGGACGATTTCTTAATGGTCGAGGAGAATTCTTCCCCTCCCACTAGCCTGAAAGAGACTGTCAGCCTATTCAACCAGTTGGGGGTCCCAGTCTCCCCTACCAAGACCGAAGGCCCAGATACCATCATCACTTTCCTGGGCATCATGCTAGACTCAGCCAACATGCAAGCTAGCCTACCACGCACCAAGGTAGAAAACATTCTGACAAACATCAACCTCTATATACAACTACGCACTTGCAATCGCAAAGAATTACAATCTTTACTGGGGTCACTCAATTTTGCCATGCGTATTATACCTCAAGGCCGTGCTTTCATATCACGTCTCCTCAGCATGTTCCCACGGTTTCTACATGATGCACACAGATTGACCCTAGATACCCAAGCCACGGCAGACCTTCTCATGTGGAGAAACTTTTTAAACTCCTGGAACGGGAAAAGCATGTTCCTCCCTCAATTGTCTGACACTTCTCCTACTGTTTGGACAGACGCGGCGTCTACCACAGGTTTTGCAGCAATTTTTGGGAACGAATGGCTTTGGGGTAGCTGGCCTTCAGAGGTGCAGGACCTGGAGTGTTTTTTCTCTACCTCAGCTCTTTTCGAGATATATCCCATCGTGGCGGCTGCCGTGGCATGGGGACATCTATGGACAGGTTCATCAGTCAGGTGTTACTCAGACAACCAAGCAACCTGTTCCATTATCAACAAAGGTCGCTCCAACTCCCTTACTATCATGAGATTTTTGAGGAAACTCACTTGGTTGGCAGCATGTCATAATTTTTTCTTGCACTGTGTTCATATTCCAGGTATTTGTAACGAGGCAGCTGATAATTTGTCTCGTTTTAAATTCCAGGCCTTTCATCAACTTCTCCCATCAGCCGCGCTCACAGCCACGGCCACTCCACTGTTCCATCAGCTAACAATGGACTAGACGTTATCATGCAACATTGCAGAACTTTGTCCCAACTAGCTCTATCTACAAATACCAGGAAAACCTACAACAGAGCTTTCAGTTTATTCAAAAGATTCCTGTTGGAACACAACATATTACAACCATTCATCATGACATCTTTTTTAGGTTTTGCCTCTTTTTGCCACCTCAAACTCAAACTTTCTTACAACACAATCAAACTATATCTTACAGGCATCCAACATCACATGCTGACCTTACAACCCAACAACTCAAGTTTCATGTCATCATACCAAATCAAGAACATCCTTAGGGGTATACAAAGATCCGAACCCCCGCATACAGCACAGAGGCTTCCTATAGATTTTCATATCCTTAAGAAATTATCACAACTACTAGATCTAAAACCCTTCTCCTTCAACACAACACTAGTCATCAAAACAGCTATTTATGTGGCTTTTTATGGGTTTCTGAGACCTAGAGAGTTTACCGCCATCAATACAACACAATCCACTCACCTACTGCTTCATTCGCACTTAACCAAACACATGGACTATTATATCCTGACACTACCTCATTCAAAAAACAGTCAACACGCTCCACCCGTAGAGGTTAAATACTATCCGACTCACAACAGTTGGTGCCCCGTCCAAATACTGGACTCTTATACAGAGAGTCTCAAGGCACCACCATCACAACCACTTTTTGTTCTACGAGGTTCAGTTCTCACTACTACCAACTTCATGACCCACGTTAGGTCATTACTAACACAGCTGGGACTCAAGCCAGCTAACTATTCAGGCCACTCCTTCCGCATAGGAGCGGCCTCCACAGCCTCCAGTGTTAACATACCGGTTCATGTTATCAAGACACTGGGGCGCTGGAAATCATCCGCTTACACACGGTACATTCCTAACCCTGTACAAGAAGTAAGGAATGCTTTTCAGAACATGTCTTGTTAAGTTGTATATTGGTAGTTTGTATTAAAATGTTGAAACTTCTATTTTTGCCCTCTTTATTTTCAGGCCTACCTCATCGTCGGTTTCGGCACACCACAACCGACTTGCTACTTTTATACCATCCTACACTTATTAGGTCTTATTTCTCTTTGCCATCATGAGCCCTTCACACAAGTAGTAAGGCCTTTTGGCCTGTGTTTGTGGGAGGGGCGTATGACACACCCCTTCCCTACTTAAGGGACACCCCTTACCTGGCTCCATACCTTCGAGGTCAGCGTTGCATCACCCTCCCACCCACACCTCTTTATCAACTCCTTTTTCTTACATTTCTTCTTGGTAGGCCCTCTTTATTTTCAGGCCTACCTCATCGTCGGTTTCGGCACACCACAACCGACTTGCTACTTTTATACCATCCTACACTTATTAGGTCTTATTTCTCTTTGCCATCATGAGCCCTTCACACAAATATATATATATATATATATATATATATATATATATATATATATATATATAAATAGAAAAAAATCTTGCACTCCATATAATAGAAAAAATACTTGCCCGGTGCTTGTCAAGCAAAATGTAGATCAATTTGAAAAGGATAGCACTCTCAGGACTCTGATGTCAAATTTAACTTTTAATTATTTTTAAAGTAAAAAAAATCGACGTTTCAGTCTGCTATTCACAGACTTTCATCACGTATCCTGATGAAAGTCTGTGAATAGCAGACTGAAGCGTCGATTTTTTTTACTTTGAAAATAATTAAAAGTTAAATTTTACGTCAGAGTCCTGAGAGTGCTATCCTTTTCAAATTGATCTATATATATATATATATATATTTATATTTATATAATGCCATACTATGTTTATTTTTATATTAATGTATAAAATTACACTTGGTATATTATTAATATAGTATATTATATATTTATATAGTATATTCTTAAAATACACTTAGTATATTATATTATTTTAAAAAACACTTAGAATAAAATTACACACGTGTGTATATATATATATTGTTACGGTTGCCTCCAGGCTGGCTGGAAGTTGGACCGTAGAAAATGATGCTCCTAGCGCTCACCAAAGGACCATCAGCACCGCAGCCACCATAAGCACTGCAGACCCCACGAACCACCGCTGCTGGGCTGGTATCTCGCCGTCTGCTCTGCGCCCTGGACCTACGACCAGGCTCCAGGTTCCAATAGGCGAACCTCTTCCTTCTGTCGAGCGAAGCAGGATCAGGAACCAGAGCTCTTACAAGAGCTCAGTAGCTAAGGGAGTATGACGAGCATAGCAATCCCTGTAGTGATTATAGCTGTCCCCTACAAACATGAGTCGAGGCTACAAGTTAGAGGGTCAGAAGAGGTCTGAGGTCTGGAACACCCAGCCTGGCTTTTATTGAGGTTACATGCAAATAGGACACTCCCAGGGGGAGGCATAAAATCACCAATCACACATCTGGTGCAGCCCACACATTCCCTCCCCTCAGATAAACAGTTAAACCAATTATTACATACAGTAAAAATACAGTTTTTACACACACACTGTAACTTTAAAACCATACCTCCAATTTCAATAAAAGTTGCATATTCCGACTCAGCATACATCAAACATAAACACTTCCAAAAATCAGCCAAATCCCTCCAGTGGATCAAAAGTTAGCTGGAAGTCCTTTATGACCGACCGCAAGCACAATTTCCTGCCCAAAATAGTTCCATAGATTTGGGCTGTGCGGTCGGTCAATTTCATGCGAAAAAACGACTAAGTCCCATTTCGAACGGGACTTAGTCTCTGGAGCTGCAAGTTCCGTATGGGAGAAGGTAAGGGTCAGCGGTGTTCGGCAGAATGTGTAGCCGATTTTAGTTCCACAGAATCTTTAGCATACACCGCTGACCGCATTCGAGTAAACCAAGATGGCCGCCGCCACGTGCAATTAACCGGCAGTAACCTCACAGCCTGGGAGGTAAATTGCCTGCACACTTTAGCTTCTGGGTGGTCCGCCTGTGTGGTACTCGGTTCAGTAAGCCCTATTTACTGAACCAAGTGGGGGAAAGCCAGGAACAAGTTATTTTAAAGGTCTGGGGACATAGTCTTAAAGGGGCATTGTTCAGCAAATTCACAATATGTCCCCAGACGGTTCTTAAAGGGCCATACACACCAATACAAGTTAATACATTTTCAGGGGCACAATCTTCCAGGGGCCATAGTCATGAGGCAGGAGGCTGGCAAATAGGCTTCTCCACAATCCAGGGAAGCAGGGCAATTTTTCATTTAAAGGGCCAGTTACAAATAGCCATTTGTAACATATATAATATATATAATACCAAATGTATGAACTGGCTTGCATTCATGGTTTTTATGATAAAAGTTCCATTCTTTATTGAAAAAAGTTAAAACGTGTTGATCAACGTTTCAGTCCCCGGAACAAAAAAAAAGAAAAAAGAAAATCAAGCCTTATATATATGACCCTGTAACTTTCCATGACATTCTAAAACCTGTACATAGGGGCATGGGCGTCCGCAGGGGGGGGCAAGGGGGGGCACTTGCCCCCCCCTGGATTTTTCAGCTTTTGTTCTGCTATTTTTCGTGTGAGATTTAAACTGAACTGCAATACCGGCGCCGGCCAGTAGGTGGCGCTGTGTATGGAGAGAGACAGGGACAGGAAGCTGCATCTATCCCTGCTTCTCTCTGCTGAGTGTAACCGCAGGGGAGCAACACATGCAGCCAGAGACAGCCTACAGATCAGGTAAGTGGGGGATGGGATAGGGGGTTTAAAATAGCCTATAGATTAGGGGAGTGAGGGATGGGGGGCAGCCTATATATTAGGGGAGTGAGGGATGGGGGGGCAGCCTATATATTAGGGGAGTGAGGGATGGGGGGGCAGCCTATATATTAGGGGAGTGAGGGATGGGGGGGCAGCCTATATATTAGGGGAGTGAGGGATGGGGGGGCAGCCTATATATTAGGGGAGTGAGGGATGGGGGGGCAGCCTATATATTAGGGGAGTGAGGGATGGGGGGCAGCCTATATATTAGGGGAGTGAGGTCTGGTGGGGGCAGCCTATATATTAGGGGAGTGAGGGATGGGGGGCAGCCTATATATTAGGGGAGTGAGGGCTGGGGGGGGGGATGGGGGGCAGCCTATATATTAGGGGAGTGAGGGAGGGGGGGCAGCCTTTATATTAGGGGAGTGAGGGATGGGGGGCAGCCTATATATTAGGGGAGTGAGGGATGGGGGGGCAGCCTATATATTAGGGGAGTGAGGGATGGGGGGCAACCTATATATTAGGGAAGTGAGGGATGGGGGGCAGCCTATATATTAGGGGAGTGAGGGATGGGGGAGCCTATATATTAGGGGAGTGAGGGATGGGGGCCAGCCTATATATTAGGGGAGTGAGGGATGGGGGGGGCAGCCTATATATTAGGGGAGTGAGGCATGGGGGCAGCCTATATATTAGGGGAGTAAGGCATGGGGGGCAGCCTATATATTAGGGGAGAAAGGCATGGGGGGTAGCCTATATATTAGGGGAGTAAGGCATGGGGGGGCAGCCTATAGATTAGGGGAGTAAGGCATGGGGGAAGCCTATAGATTAGGGGAGTAAGGCATGGGGGCAGCCTATAGATTAGGGGAGTAAGGCATGGGGGGCAGCCTATATATTAGGGGAGTGAGGCATGGGGGGCAGCCTATAGTTTAGGGGAGTGAGGCATGGGGGGCAGCCTAAAGATTAGGCGAGTGAGGCATGGGGGGGCAGCCTAAAGATTAGGCGAGTGAGGCATGGGGGGGCAGCCTAAAGATTAGGCGAGTGAGGCATGGGTGGGCAGCCTAAAGATTAGGCAAGTGATGCATGGGGGGGCAGCCTAAAGATTAGGCAAGTGAGGCATGGGTGGGCAGCCTAAAGATTAGGCAAGTGAGGCATGGGGGGGCAGCCTAAAGATTAGGCAAGTGAGGCATGGGGGGGGGCAGCCTATAGATTAGGCAAGTGAGGCATGGGGGGGCAGCCTATAGATTAGGCATGGGGGGAGGGAGGGGCTAAATGAAGAGTCAGCAAGGAGCAGGGGCAGCAAGGAGCAGGAAGGGGCAGCAAGGAGCAGGAAGGGTCTGCAAGGAGCAGGGGCAGCAAGGAGCAGAAAGGGACAGAAGGAGCACACATGTAAAGGAGCAGAAAGAATCAGAAGGAGCACAAAGGTAAAGTTGAAGAAGGAGCAGAAAGGGACAGCAAGGAGCACAAAGCTAAAGTAGGAGAAGGAGCAGAAAGGGTCTGCAAGGAGCAGAAAGGAATCAGAATAAGAAAGGAGCAGAAGGGCGCAAAATAAGCAGAACGGAGCAAAAGGAGCCAAATATAGAAGACCGTGTCAGAAGAAAAAGAAGACTGTCAAATGAAGGATAAGAAAAGAAGATTGAAGCAGGAAGGACAAATGAAGTGAACCCTCCACTTTATTCTGGACACCACATCATAAGGCTTTGGTACCTGGGCCTGGCAGGGAAACTCTGGACCTTCTCATCTCCCCAGGTAAAAAAAAATATCAGTGTTAATGTGTTCACTTTTATTTACTGAGTGTCAGGAAGCACAGAGTGCTGCTGGGTAGGGGTGTTGTTGATTGACTAGAGCGACTGATTGACTAAGCCAATCAGTAGCTCCCCATTCATAAGAAAGTTTAAAAAATTGTGAACCGGGAACTAGCGATTGGCTTAGAGCGTCAACTGTCAACTCTAGCCAATCAGCGGTACCCATGCCTGACGTCAATCTGCACTTCCTGACACTCCGTTTCAGATGCCGAATACCACTGATGGACCTGGAGCTGGAGGAAGCCTTTGGGGTTAAACCATTTGAGAGCGGTTTAACCCCTTAAAGGAAAGAGCACCCAGGGGCTTCCTGGCATCATAGCATTTTCATTTAGATGAAGTTGTTATGGTGACCAGAATGTTCCTTTAATTTGCTTAAAGGAACACTATAGTGTCAGGAATACAAACATGTATTCCTGACACCATAGTTGTGAAAACGCTATTCACCCTGGCTTTATGTGATAATCACTATGTACCTCCCCTTCATGACACTGTCAAAAAGGGGCCAAGCATAGATGTCGTTACAATTATGCCCCCCCCCAGGAAAAATTCCTGCGGACGCCCATGCATAGGGGGTACTGTTTTACTCAGGGGACTTCACTGAACACAAATATTAGTGTTTCAAAACAGTAAAACATATCACAGCGGTGATATTGTCAGTGAAAGAGAAGTTTTTTTAATTTTTCACACACAAACGGCACTTTCACTAATGATATAATTGTTGTGATGTGTTTTACTGTTTGAAACACTAATATTTGTGTTCAGCAAAGTCTCCCGAGTATAACAGTACCCCCCATGTACAGATTTATAGCTTTTTTGAAAGTTACAGGGTCAAATATATGGCTTGATTTTCCGTTTTTTTACATTGAAATTTGCCAGATTGGTTATGTTGCCTTTGAGAGCGTATGGTAACCCAGGAATGAGAATTACCCCCATGATGGCATACCATTTGCAAAAGTAGACAACCCAAGGTATTTCAAATAGGGTATGTTCATTCTTTTTAGTAGCCACTTAGTCACAAACACTGTCCAAAGTTAGTCTACCTTGTTTTTTGCCTTTGCAACACACAAACAAATATAAATGCTAACTTTGGCCGGTGTTTGTGGATAAGTGGCTACTAAAAAAGAATGGACATACCCCGTATTGAATACCCTGAGTTAGAAACATAGAAACATAGAAACATAGAATGTGACGGCAGATAAGAACCATTCGGCCCATCTAATCTGCCCAATTTTCTAAATACTTTCATTAGTCCCTGGCCTTATCTTATAGTTAGGATAGCCTTATGCCTATCACACGCATGCTTAAACTCCTTTACTGTGTTAACCTCTACCACTTCAGCTGGAAGGCTATTCCATGCATCCACTACCCTCTCAGTAAAGTAATACTTCCTGATATTATTTTTAAACCTTTGCCCGTCTAATTTAAGACTATGTCCTCTTGTAGTTTTTCTTCTTTTAAATATAGTCTCCTTCTTTACTGTGTTGATTCCATTTATGTATTTAAATGTTTCTATCATATCCCCCTGTCTGGTCTTTCCTCCAAGCTATAGTTCCTTTAACTTTTCCTTGTACGTTTTATCCTGCAATCCATGAACCAGTTTAGTAGCCCTTCTCTGAATTCTCTCTAAAGTATCAATATCCTTCTGGAGATACGGTCTCTGGTACTGCGTACAATACTCAAAGTGAGGTCTCACCAGTGTTCTGCACAATGGCATGTGCACTTCCCTCTTTCTACTGCTAATACCTCTCCCTATACAACCAAGCATTCTGCTAGCATTTCCTGCTGCTCTATTACATTGTCTGCCTACCTTTAAGTCATCTGAAATCATAACCCCTAAATCCTTTTCCTCAGATGTTGAGGTTAGGACTTCATCAAATATTCTGTACTTTGTCCTTGGGGTTTTACGTCCAAGATCTTGCACTTATCCACATTAAATGTCAGTTGTCACATCTCTGACCATTTTTCTAGTTTACCTAAATCATTTGCCATTTGGCTTATCCCTCCTGAAACATCAACCGTGTTACATATCTTAGTTTCATCAGCAAAAAGACATACATTATCATCAAGACCTTCTGCAATATCACTAATAAAAATATTAAAGAGAATGGGTCCAAGTACAGATCCCTGAGGTACCCCACTGGTGACAAGACCATGCTTCAAATATACTCCATTGACTACAACCCTCTGTTGCCTGTCACTCAGCCACTGCCTTACCCATTCAGCAATATTGGAACCCAAACTTAAAGATTGCAGTTTATTGTCTACTTAAAAAGATATGTACATGTGAGGTTTGATTCAGATATTTATGACAGATAACAGTGTTACAATGTCACTATTGATACATTTTAAAAATATATATTTTGAAACAGCAATGTCCTACTTGTACTTATTTCCCTATAAATTTTCAAAAAAGGTTAGAACATGTTAACATTTAAATTAAAAAATTTTGAAACTATTTAACGCGGGTGTTTTTTTAACGGTTGTAGATGCGTAATAGATTTTGGGGGTTAAAGTCAGAAAAAGTTTTTTTTTTTTTCATCATACTTTATAATTTTTTATAGTAAATTATATGATTTAATGAAAATAATAGTATCTTTAGAAAGACAATTTAATGGTGAGAAAAAACAGTATATAATATGTGTGGGTACAATAAAGGAGTAAGAGGAAAATTACTGCTAAACACAAACACCGCAGAAATGTTAAAACAGCCCTCATCCTTAACGGTAAGAAAATTGAAAAATGGTCTGGTTACTAAGGGGTTAAAGTGTAAGCTTACGGGTCCAAATACATATTAGGTGAGTCCTATGCTAAAAATTAATTTTGCTGCTCTCGGCTAGAAGTAAAATCTCTAATGAGATAGAAAAGGTATTTTTATGAACCTCTACAAACTAACTTTTTTTTTTGTAAATCTCTTTTTTTTGAGGCATAAAGTTACGTGGGTACAGAATGTAGAAAGGGAGACAATAAAGTATCAAACAATTCGGGGGTAATACAATGCAAGGCATATTATCTCTAAATGGTGCTAGCCTCATTTTATGTGTAAAATAATAAGGTTACGTCAGATGGTTATACAGTTGCAGGATATTGAAATACATGCTAAGCAGTCGACTTATTGATAGAGTAAAGCATGGGTATAAACCCGCTGGGAGGTTACGCCAGGCCTAATAACAGGAATGTCTTAAGAATCGTTATAAGGATATCTGTCCGAGCCCAAAATTGTTTCAAAGTAGATGGTATCAGAGCGACATGCAGGGTGATAACAGTGGTATTAATACATTAAGCACTTATTATTAAAGAAAAACAAGCTTGGTTGGTCTAGTACTTAGGGTCAGCAACCGAGTTAGGGTAAGGGGTGCCTAGATCCGTACAATTTGTGAACATGTTGCAATCAGGTTATCGATTAATATTAAGCTGCATTATAAGTTAGCAAGATAACATTTGCATTTGTGATAAACGAGTAAAACAGTGTGCATTGCAAGTTCCTTGTAGGTTAAAATTAATGAATACATTAAGAGGCTAGGCTAACTTTTGTACATTAGCATCGGCTGAGTGAAGATAATTATGCTGACAGAACTAGATGGACGATTCGCCATGCGAGGGAAGACCTGTTGGGAGCCAAAAGGTGAGCAAATACTACCAACGATCCGCTATGCGGGTGAGTCCTTAAACTGTTAAGTGACAGGGAGCCAGGTGTGTGCCCAGAGTCTCGTGTTTATCCGTTGCTTGTGATCCGCTGACCCGCTGTGGTTACTCTGCTTCCGAGGGCCGCTTGTCTTCCGCCTGAGGCCTTAATAGGCACTCGTGCCTTTTCGCCATTGGACCCATCTTCAGGACAGTGGGCCCAGGGTTCCGCCGGGCCCCTAGCTTCTCCCTGGGTGTATGGCAGGCTGTGTGGGGGGGGGTTCCTCCCGGTGAGCGCCCAGCTCAGATGAAGAGAGAGCGGGCTTCTCGGAAGTGGGATTCACATGTGTGATGGTCGTTGGGCTCCATACGCCAGGGTATCTCTGGGTGTTTGGGCCTTTACCTGGTAGTGCTCTAGGTGCCAGGGCGGATGGTGGCTGCTCATCGTCTTGAGTTTGAGAGTGCAGGTCTAGCGCACGTGGCCTCCGCCATCTTGCGTGTGGGTCTCGGGCTGCATGTCAGTGTTTGTACAATGAGCTGGTAAGCATGGCCTGGCTTGGTTTGGACCGGGATCACCCCCCCGGTCCATAGGGGGGGGGAACAGGATCTGGTCCGCCGGCTTTCCACGCATGTCGGGCTCCGTCGGGCAGGATAGCGTTGCGGCGGCCGTCCGCTTCACTCACCGCCAGCATAGGTCCCGCCTGTAGCAGCGGGCCCCATCCTCCGAGGGACTAATACTTCAGGAGCGCGCCTCTCCTCGGCTCAGGCAGCCCATTTACACCGAGGTGTAAGTCACGATTAGTAGGCTATTTGTGCCTCATTTTGCAGGAGCCGAGCCGTCCTGCGACCGCTCGGCTCGGCGGCCCGGCCCCCCGCTACAAACTAACTTACCCTTAATTATCGGGTTTATTAATTGAAAACTGTTTTTAATAGTTTACCAAGTCTCTTTTTACTGTTTAATTCAATAAGTATATAAAGGTTAAGTCATGTTGTTGATAACACTTCTCTAGTTACAAAATTTTTATTTCCATATTTTTCTTTTTTGCTATTCTTATAGTTAAATTATTTTATTACATGAAGATTGAAAATAAAATGATTTGAATATTTCTCTGCCAGCAGTTGGCTAATTTGGGTATGGCTTGCTATCATTAATAAGTACTTAATAAAGGAGTTCTGATAAGGAACACTTTTTACTTTAACAAGTACACCAAACCTATTCCAAGAAATGCAGGCATTCCAAGTTTTTATGGAACGAAATCTGAGGTTTTTCATTATCTCCTTTAACCTTGGTTAACAATTTACCTTCAGTACGCTTGACCAATCATTATCCTCTGCACCAGGAGCCAAGTACCAGGTCTGTACCAGGACCAAGGTGATATAACAAAAGAATATTTATGAAAAAGGCATAGAAACCTTATTGTAAATTTTGATAATATTTGGATAGTAAACTTTATTATATATATATATATATGTAAATATTATATTTACATTATAAAGTATTTTGGCAATATAAACCAATCCATCTATTTGATTTGTGTTATGCTTTATTTAAACTAATATAAAAAATATAAATACAAGCAAGAAGGCGCTATGTGATTGTAGTGATAATAAAATAAATATTTTCCTTATAACTCAGTGAAACAATATTAGTAGCTATAAAGCTGCACCTTAGAGTGAGAAATAGCTCAAAACACCACTAAGAATACAATACAAAAGATAAGGTGCGCTATACCTTTAAAAATATAAATATGTGTAAAATATGTCAACACAGTTAGAGCAGACTCTCACTGCTCTACCATTGTGAGTGTTTCTCTTCTCTATTTTATTTTATATATCTTATTACATATTACCCTATGATATTTTCTTTGGTGTTTGCTTTATATATCACCCCGAGGGGTAAACAGTGCCACACATTGTGTGTTCCAGCCGCCACTTGTAAGTGTGCATCTCCTCTTTTGGATTGATATTCTCACGTGTTGCACATTGCACATGCACTTCATGGTATTGATATATTATATAAATCTATATTTTACACATATTTATATTTTTAAAGGTATAGCACACCTTATCTTTTGTATTGTTATTTAAACTAATCACTAAGTGAGATCTTGCCTTAAAAAACTTGTAATAAGAAAATAACTTAACCCCACAAAACAACCATTTGTTTTTTCTGGAGAGAAGTATACACTCTTCCATAAAACATCACTACACAAATAATTAAAGTCTTAACCATAATATATACTTAGATGATAAATCTATCAATGGGCCATTAACAATGTTGATCACAATCTCACTGTTCTGATTCTTTTCTACAGCACTTTTGACGCTAACTTTTTCGGCAAAAAAGACTCTCATTTGTGTCAACCAGTAAAGTTTAAGTGTTTCCAATCCTTCTGGAGAAGTGTTTTCAACAACGTATCTAAATCATTATATACTTATTGAATTAAACAGCAAAAAGATACTCGGTAAACTGTTAAAAACAGTTTTCAATTTTATTAAAGACACGGAGGCGAGTATTATGCTTCTCTTTCTTTTATTTTCCCTCAGCAGCGAAGAGAAAAATGAGTGAAAAGAGAAAAAACATATCATTAACATATATACATATTCAACATATTCCACAGTGCTACATTGGGGAACCTCCCCCTTTCAGTATATAAGGTGTAGCACTCTCTTCCTCTCCCTCTTTCTTCGCTGCTCCCTCAGACCAGCTAAGTACATTTTTTATTGACTATATCATTATACTGTCATCTATACCTACACTGCCTGCAGTTTATCTGCAGGGCTTGGTTTTAAGTTTAATTTTATTCCTTATATACTGCTTATTCTTTCCTTTGGGGTGGGCTCTTGCCCCTCTTCACCCTGGGCTGGGTTTTGACCCGACCCGTTTTCACCCGGGTCCCTGGGCTCCTCTGTGCCCCTGACAATCCCCCCACCCCACCCTTGTCGTTTTCGGCAACCTCTATATCCCGCCAACCTTACTCCCCGGCGGTTTTTCTCACCTTCTCGGTTCCGCCGCGAGCGCGTTCTGCGCATGCGCGGACGCTCGCGGCGGCCATTTTCTTGGTTTCCCGTCGCCGATAGTGCCGGCGGCCATTTTAAGCCTCATTACTCGGCGTGTTTTTGCTCCGAGGAGGCTGCTTGAACCCGCTCCTGCTCTTACCGGGTATTTTTTCTCTCCTGCTCTGTCCTTCGTGCGTGGGTTAAGCAATCCAGCACCTCTGTCCTTTAGCCTTACATTACCTACTTGTTATCATGCAGGCTGCCAGTGGTGAGTTGAACCCCCACCCTGTCCCACTTAAGGGTACCACAGCATCTGATTCCCAGGCCGACTCTAACCTTATAGGTTCTGAGGAATTCCAATCCCTCTTGGACACCACTATGTCCACCTCCATTAATAAGGCCATTTCCTCGGCCATGGGAGCTATGTCATCTAGTATCTCCCTATCTATCTCTCAGGCCCTTAGGCAGGCCCTTCCCACCCAGTCTGGCACAGGGCCCTCTCCCAACTCCCCTGAAGGGACTAGCCCAGGGCGCAAGGCGCCTACAAAGCGCAAACACACCGCTGACCCTCCCCACACCCAGGTAAAGCCTGGTTTGACTGACACGCCTCAGGCTGTCGATGATGGCGCGCAACAACCGCGCAGTAGAGCTACTGGCCGGGCTACGGCGGCCAGGGAATGGAAACGGGCACGTGCCCATGATTTATTGTCCGATTCGGACGAGGATGGGGACGAGGAGTCAGACAACCAATTCTCAGATCCCTACGGGGACGAGGTTTCAGGGGACGATGACCTGCCAGGGTCACAATTCCCTTCCAGGCAAACCAAGGCCAAAACCCCTTCAGGGGCCCATGATGCAGAGCTAACCTCTGACGAAAAGGATGCCCTGGCTTTTGACCCAGACAACCTCAGGCACCCTCGCTCCGCGGAATGGGAGCCTGCGACCCATATAGCCCGATACCTGGCCCTTAGGGTACGGAAATCCCTCTCACAGGAGGGTCGGAACAAGCTGAGGGCGGAATGCCCACGCCCGATCATACCCGATGCGGTAGCCAAGACCCCTGAGGTAGACCCCCAGATTGTGCAGTTTCTGGGCAAGTCGGGTTGGAAACCCAAAAAAGGCCTGGACTACTCCATGCGGAACTGCCAGGATAAGTTCCTTGACACCCTGGGCCCGGTCACCAAATTGTATGAGCTGCTGGAGACAGCTCAGTCGACTGGGGCTCCAGTAGACTTTGAGGTGGCGTTCGGCTGGCTCCAGCGCCTAATTTGCATGATAGGCAACGCCAATACGGCCATGTCAACAGAGCGCAGGAAAGCCATCCTGCTCAAGATTGAGCCCAAGCTCGCAAGCATGGCCTCTAATGAGCCCGGTGCCTCCGCAAACGGCCTTCTATTTGGAGAATCCTTTGTAAAGGACCTAGGGTCTTACGTAAAGACATTCACGGCCTTGGACAAGGCCCAATCCTCCATTAAGAGGGTATTTAGCCCAAAGGTTTTTGGCGGGGCCGGTAGAGGTAGGAGCCGTCTACCCGGCCGCAACCCCCGGGGTTTCTCGAGACCGGGCAGAGGCTCCTTCAACCAACAGAGACCGACCCAGGAACGGTCCTTCACCCCGTTCTTCCCCTCGCGAGGACGGGCTTGGCATACCCGCGGCAGTCGAGGAGCACCCACGGGAAAACGCCCTTATGGTGAGTACCATGTTTCCCCTTTCTTCCCATATACAGGTAGGGGGCAGACTGACCCGGTTCACCCGGGCATGGTCACTTATCACGTCAGACAGTTGGGTGTTACAGACAATAAAGGGCTACCAACTAGAACTAACCGCTCCCCCCATTCAGTCCTCTCCCCCAAGGGCGATTCACATGCCATCTGCACACTTAGATCTCATCTCTACGGAGATCAGGGAATTACAGGCCAAGAAGGCCATAGAAGAGGTCCCTCTAGACACACCGGGTTTCGTAAGCAACCTTTTTCTAGTGCCCAAAAAAGGAGGCGGGGTACGCCCGGTTATCAACCTACGGCCCCTGAATGCCTTCATACAATACAGGCACTTCAAGATGGAGGGCATTCACTGCCTCAGAGACCTACTCCTACCCGGAGACTGGATGGTCAAATTAGATTTGCAAGATGCTTACCTAACGATCCCGGTAGCCTCAATTCACAGGAACCTACTCCAGTTCTGCTGGGAAGGCAAGAAGTGGCGTTTCACATGCCTACCTTTCGGCCTGTCCTCCGCCCCGTGGTGTTTCACGAAAGTCCTAAAACCAGTGGTGGCCTTCCTCCGATTACACGGAGTCCGCCTTATCATTTACCTGGACGACATCCTAATACTCTCCGGGACTCGATCCCTCTTACTAGAACACTTAGGGTGGGCCCTACACCTCATACAGAACCTAGGCTTCCTTGTAAATTGGAAGAAGTCGGTTCTGATCCCCTCTCAACAAATGGAATTCCTCGGATTCCGTATCGACTCCGTACTACAGGTTCTCTGCCTCCCAGCAGAGAAGATGTCCAACATCAAGAGGGAAATAAAGAAACTTATGCAACGGCCGGACATATCCCTACGCCAACTGGCACGGGTCATCGGCCTGTTGGCAGCCTCTATCCAGGCGATTTTCCCAGGCCCGCTACACTACAGAGCCTTACAACGGCTGAAAGCGGCCTGCCTGAGAAGTGGCCACTCGTACGAATCTCACATTTCCCTGGACACAGAGTCGAGGGAGGAACTGAACTGGTGGCTAACCCACATGGAGGCCTGGAACGGCCGAGCGATCTTCGGGTCCACTCCAGACCTGGTGATCGAATCGGACGCCAGCTTACATGGTTGGGGCGCGCGCTGCGGCAATATATCCACAGGAGGCAGGTGGTCCACGGAGGAGTCCTTCTTACACATCAACTCTCTGGAACTGCTGGCGGCCTCGTTCGCCATTCGCAGTCTGTCTCCCAGAGGCATCTCATGCTCGATCCTCCTCAAGCTGGACAATGTCTCAGCCGTAAGATACATAAACCATCTAGGGGGAACCAGGTCTCGCATCCTAGCGGTTTTGGCCAGAGACTTCTGGAACTACTGCTTACAAAACAGCGTGTCCGTTACCGCGGAACACATCCCGGGCCTAGACAACTACACCGCGGACTGGAACTCCCGCTACCTGAGGGACTCGGGAGATTGGAAACTGCTACCGAAATTATTCCGCAGAATCTCGTCCCTGTGGGGACCTTTGAGCATGGATCTGTTCGCATCCAGACTCAACACACAACTACCGAAGTTCTGCAGCTGGAGACCAGACCCGGAGGCCGTAGCGACAGACGCTTTCCTCCAAGATTGGTCCGAGGGCAGGGCTTACGCCTTCCCACCGTTCAACCTGATAGCTCGTTGTCTGGCGCACCTCCGGCGCTTCAAGAGCTCATTGGTACTGATAACCCCGTGCTGGAGATCTCAACCTTGGTTCCCACATCTGCTGGAGATGGCGATAGACCACCCACGGCTACTGCCGGACCATCCATCGCTATTGACCAACCCAGATGGGGAAAACCACCCCCTGGTGGAACAGGGCCTTCTCCGCCTCATGGCGTGGCTCCTTTCCGGGGACCCTGGGAGATCACGGAGGTTTCGAACACGACTGTGCGGCTCCTGGCAAACGCATGGGCACCTGGTACACGACAAGCCTATGCTGCAGCATGGAGACAGTGGGCCAATTGGTGCTTGGGACGATCATTGGATCCGATATCAGCCCCTGTGAAATCGGTACTAGATTTCCTTACGCACCTGTTCGAATCAGGCAAAGCCTTCCGCACGGTCAATGTTTTCCGCTCGGCCATCTCAGCCGGGCACGACCAGGTGGACGGTCTCCCACTGGGGCAGAATCCTCTAGTTTGTCGTTTACTTAAGGGAGTCCGTTTCTCACGTCCCCCCACGTCCAGATACGGGTCCTTCTGGGACGTCAACTGTGTGTTCAGACTCATAGATGGCTGGCCCACTAACGTGGATCTTTCACTTAAACAATTGTCGGCAAAACTACTGATGCTGCTCTGCCTTCTATCCTGCAAACGGGTATCGGATGTGAGAGCCTTGGACTGGCGAGCGCGTTCATTCACCCCGGAGGGGGTGTCGTTCGATATTTCACGAAGAACGAAGTCGGCCACCAAACAGGTCTGCTATCCACGGATACCGTGTTTACCTAACTTATGCCCTATAGCGTGCCTAAAAGAATACGAGTCTCGCACCTCTACACTGCGCCCGTCCAATGACGGGCCTCTGTCCACGCCGACGCTGGCACGATGGATTAAATGGATATTAGCTACGGCCGGAATAGACGTCTCTATTTTCTCATCACACTCTGTTAGAGGCGCCATGGCCTCTAAAGCGTCGGCGGCCGGATGCCGCTTGGAAGACATTCTGAAGGCTGCAGATTGGTCTACGGAATCCACATTCAGGAACTTTTACTTTAGACCGATACAACATTTTTCAGATAAAGTCATTGCTCAGCTTTAAACAAGCATAATAGGAGCCTCCGTGTCTTTAATAAAATTCCTAGATTTTACTAGTAGCATGACGTAAAGTCATGATTTTATTAATGACACGGAGGCGAGTATTATTCCCTCCCTCCCTCCCTGGGTTGGAGGTGGTAATATGTTTTTCTGTTACACCCTGTTTTTCTGGACTGACTCACGACTTACTTCTTTAAGACGGGTCTTCCTGGCCCATATTCTATTTAATTATGCTGTATAGATTTGACGTTCTCTGTCGTTTGGCTTAGTTTACATTAGCTTTAATTGATCATGATCATCACACATTTTATGTTATGTCTAGTTAATATGACATTTATTCCTTTTCAGAAGTCAAGATTGCTATATATAATGGAAAATATTACACCCAGTTACAAGTTGAGATTTTACCATATTTCTCCCCTCTCTCTTTTTTTAGCATGATTCCAAATACTTATGGAACTAACAGGAGCTTCGCAGTTGACTCCGCATTTCTAGGAAGATATGTTCAGCTTCCCGAGTTTACAGTTCAAATTCAAGTTCTGGTTCGGTTTACGGGTCTTCGGATCGCGATGAAAGAGGAAGAGGAAGAGAGTGCTACACCTTATATACTGAAAGGGGGAGGTTCCCCAATGTAGCACTGTGGAATATGTTGAATATGTATATATGTTAATGATATGTTTTTTCTCTTTTCACTCATTTTTCTCTTCGCTGCTGAGGGAAAATAAAAGAAAGAGAAGCATAATACTCGCCTCCGTGTCATTAATAAAATCATGACTTTACGTCATGCTACTAGTAAAATCTAGGAATTAGTAAACACGATAATTATTGGTTAGTTTGTAGAGATTCATAAAAAATATCCCTTCTACCTCATTAGAGAATTTAAGATTATGCTAGCTTTAGTGTACTTATAATCTTAATTTTAATAATGACAGCAGTCAAGTATTTTGCATTAAACTCTCTTTACTAACTCCACAGCAGCAAAGAAAAGTGAAAACAAGAACCAATAAAAATGCAATAGGAAGTATAGTATCCACAGTGAATAGGCTCCTCCCCCTCTTCCAGAAGCGACATCACAGACAGATAAAGTTCAAAACCATAACATCCGGTAACAAGCACCAACGGGTTACAATCCAACTGTACGGTAATCCTCATGGAACGGGTGATAATCTAATAGGATCCAGCCTGAAAACAGACCATAATCCCACAAATTTAAACTGAAAAGAGAACGTGAAATAGGTTAGGCACCGGTCTTGAAACTGGCTGCAGCAATGGCAGTAACCCATCAATTAATTGCAATAGATGCCTACATATAGACTAGATAGGACTGTCTAAATTATAGTAGTCTAACTGTTAGAAAAAACAAATGCAGTATAAATCATACTCAAATCGGTAGATTAGACAATCAAGGGTAGAGAGAAAAGTAGAAATAGATACTTGATACGGAGAGAAGACAGAAAAGTTTCCCGTATGATATCTCTGAGGTCCCCATCTTCCCAAGGGCGGGAAAAGGGTGGGAAAATACTTGCCTCTTGTCATTATTAAAATTGAGATTAAAAGTACACTAAAGCAAGCATAATCTGAAATTTTACCCCATGACAGGAGGGTTCCTATTTTGCATTTGTAATGCTGATGTAGAAGTGACATGGCTGCACCAGAACTCGGACGGAAATAAAATGTCCGAAACGTGGATTCCCGAGACCAATCTGCGGAACGGAAGATATCCGATAGGGAAGCACCCATGAGAAAGCAGAGGAAGCCGCCGCCCCGCAAACAGAGTGAGCCCTGAACGAAGCATCTATGACCGCCAGAGATAAAACCCATCGTGTCCATCTGGCGATTGTAGTGACAGAGACAGGAGCATGCGGTCTAATGTAAGACACTAATAGTTGTCCCGAAGTGGAGACCGGTAGCGGGGACGTTACCTCCACATGCCGTCGTAAAGTAGAAATAATCCAGAGTTGTGTGTCGGTAACGAAAAAGGGGTAAAAAAAAACGACGTTGAGTCCAATTTCGGTCGACGCGATACCCGAAAAGTAACTACCTCTGGGGAGACCAAAAAAGCGTCTAAGGCCCGAACATGTCGAAGGCCCGAACATCAGATACCCTGCGGAAAGAAACAAGGCAAACTGTGAGTTTAGACGAGAGCTGTCGGAGAGAGAGAGCCTGTCTATAGCAGGCCAGTCTCTCAAAAATCGCAGGACAATGTGAACGTCCCATAAATATGAGTATTTGGGTCCCAGGGGTCTCTGCAGTGGAATGCCCCTAAGGAGTTGACATACCAGTGGATCCTTCCCCACCGGGATCCCTAGATCATTGGAGGAACGCGTCCACCGGCCTGCTCCCTAGGTACGGGAGCCAGCTGCTTGTTGTTGCGTGACGCAAACAGATCCAAGTGAAAGGGACCCCTCTGTTTCGAGAGGCAGAGGAAGACTCGGGGGTCTAGTCTCCAGTCGCTGCCGTCCCACCAGTGTCGAGAAAACCAATCCACCGTGAGATTCGTCTCTCCCAGAAGGTATTCCGCCTTGAGGGAGATGTTGCGAGGTAGGCAGAAGTCGAAGATCTCCTTCGTTATCTCTGACAGGAGCCGGGATCGGGCTCTGCCCAGGTGGTTGATGTGGTCCATCTTGAGGAGAATGCAGCAGTCTCTCGCCAGGCTGCGAATGGCGAATGATCCCGCCAGGAGCTCCAGGCAGTTTATGTGCATGTTGAGTTCCTGTGAAGTCCAGACGCCTCCTGTTGATATGCCATCGCTCGTTGAGCCCCAACCCCAGAGGCTGGCGTCTGATTTCAGTACGACGTCCGGCGTGTTCCCGAAGATGGCACGCCCGTTCCATGCCTCCATGCTGTCCATCCACCATCTGAGTTCCTCCTTAACTTCTTCTGTTACTGGGACCAATTGGACGTAGGAAGGGTTCTGTCGAAGAAAGGAGGCTTTCAGTTGTTGCATCGCCCTGGAGTGGTCCTGGGAAAATGGCTTGTATGGACGCGGATAGTAGGCCTACTATCCGAGACAGATTGCGGAGTGGAATGGCATGGCAGCGTATGACCCTGCAAAGTTCTTTTCGGATGGCCGTGGTCTTCCACGTTGGTAGTCGTAGTGTGCTGGAATTGGAGTCTATCTCGAAGCCCAAGAATTGTACCGTCTGGGCTGGAGACATTGCTGACTTCAGGTAGTTTACTACGAAACCCAGTGATGTAAGGAAATCCGCAGTATAGCGAGTGTGCCGTGTCAATCTGGACCTGTCGGAGCAGAATAGCAGGAGGTCGTCCAGGTAGATAATGCATTGAATTCCTTGTGCTCGAAGATGCGTAACCACTGGCTTCAGTAATTTGGTGAAGCACCATGGGGCTGAACTGAGGCCGAAAGGGAGGCATGTGAACTGCCAAGGGAGCCCGTGCCACCGGAATCTGAGGAACTGGCTGCAGGAAAGGTGGATGGGCACTGACAGGTACGCGTCCTTTAGATCCAATCTTGTGAACCAGTCTCCGTCTTGAAGGAGGTCCCTTAAGAGATGGATGCCCTCCATCTTGAAGTGCCGGTACATTACGTGCGCGTTGAGACTTCTTAAGTTTATGACGGGACGGAAGTCCCCAGTTTTCTTTTTCACCAGGAATATATTGCTGAAGAAACCCCCGGGTTCGTGAGCAGGTTCGATTGCACCTTTCGAGTGCAGTTTCCGTAATTAAATTTCGATGAGCTTGGCGTCCCCTTGGAGTATCTATGATAACAATACAGCTAAAGCAGGTATAAGGATGTATCCTACATCACAACATATTATTAAAGAATGACTGTAAAAGAGTAATTTTATACACAGAAAGTGAGCGTGCACACGGGGAAGGGCTTGGCTAGCCTCTATAGCCTCAGTACTTGTGTTTCATATCCCAGTCATGGCTGGCCTTAGGGATGTGCGAGCTGTTTGGCCGCACAGGGTGCCATGGACCAGGGGGCGCCGTGCGGCCAACACAGCTTGCACATGGCCGGGTGACAGGGGAGCTAAAACAGGTACCCGGGTGGAGGATTTAATTACTACTATTAAAAAATATATATATAGGTAACGGGGCGGGGCTTAATGAGTGATGGGGCGGGGCTTATCAAAAGGTGGAGGCGGTGCTTATACATACCCGAAGCCTCTGGTAATGAAGCTGTACAGGTACAGGGAAGCAGGAAGGCGTCCCTGCTTCCCCAACAACCAACTGCTTCCACTCCCCCTTCCAGCCATAATGGAAAGAGGTAAGTATGTGTGTGTGTGTGTGTTACTGTTTGCCTGGTCATGAGTCTGCCTGCCTGTGTGTGTGTGACTGTCTGCCTTTGTGTGTGTGTGACTGTCTGTCTCTATGACTTGCCTACCTGTGTGTGTGTGTGTGAGACTGCTTCCCTGTGTGTATGACTTTCTGCCTGTGTGACTGTCTGCCTGTGTGACTTTCTGCCTGTGTGTGTGACTGTCTGCCTGTGTGTGTGTGTGACAGTCTGTCTGTGTGTGTGTGACTGTCTGCCTGTGTGTGTGACTGTCTGCCTGTGTGTAACTCCAATTGTGTGTGTCGCTGTAGCTGTGTCGTTGTGTGTGCCTGTGCCTGTGCCTGTATGTGTGACTATCTGCCTTTAACTGAGTGTGTGTGTGCCTATCATCGTGCATGAGTGTCTGCATGCCTGTAACTGTGTGTGTGACTGTCTGCCTGTAACTGAGCATGTCTGACTGTCTGTAACTGTTTGTGTGACTGTCTGCTTGTGCCTGTGTGTGTGTGTGACTGTATACGGTGTGTGAAGGCAACTTGGTGGAGGGAGGGGGGTGCCGTGAAGACTTTTCGCACAGGGCGCCTAATGGCCTAAGGCCGGTCCTAAGGCCGGTCCTGATCCCAGTGCACCATCCAAAAGAAGAGGAACCACTAATCAAATTCACTAAGACAAATTCAAAGGAGATTGAAGGGCTACATAGCAATTGTTCATGTAAAAAGCCATGTTTGGTTGAGCTAACGATTGGAAAAAGCCACAAATTATGTATGCTTCAGCCATAGCATTAGTCACATCTAAAGCGACAGAGGGTTAGCACATTATATATATATATATATATATATATATATATATATAAACATATATATATATATATATCAAATTATATTTATATATTGTCCATAGCGCTTTACAATGGGCGGACTAACAAACATGTAATTGTAACCAGACAAGTTTGACACACAGAAACAGAGGGGTTGAGGGCTCTGCTCAATGAGCTTACATGCTCGAGGGAGTGGGGTAAAGTGACACAAAAGGTAAGAGTGTGGTGTCACAGTGCACACCGAACCATGCAGACAGCAAGGCGTGACTGCCCCAATAAAAAACCTGGCTCAGGTTCTCTACCTTGCTGTCCAGTAGAGGGAGTCAATATCTGGTTGAGTTCATCTGCTACCTGACTCCTTTGCTTGGATGGAGCGATGGAGAAGTGCTGGTCCACCTGCAGCCCCTTTATCCATTAGGGGCAGCTGCTCTTAATCAGCAGGCTGTAAAAGCCAGCTCTGCCTGAGGCCTTTTATCTGGTTGTTTGTTTTTCCTGCTGGTTGTATGCTACCTTGCTGACTGGACTTCCTGGACTCTGACCTCTGCCTGCCTTACTGACTACGATACTCCGCTGCCAGCCCTGACTTCTGCTTCTCGCCTGACCCTGCCTTTAGATTACCTCTCATCTGTACTGTGCTTTGATTTTTCCCTCCGTGTGCCATCTCCTGCACCTGGGCTCCAACTCTTGGTAAACTGTGACATGTGGGGATTTTTGGAGCCATTAACAGTTTAATTGATATGCTTTTGTGAAAAAACTGCATACACTAACACAACACACACACACTGCATACACTAACACACACACTGCATACACTAATACAATACACACACTGCATACACTAACACAACACACCCACTGCATACACTAACACACACACACACTGCATACACTAACACAACACACACACACACACACACTGCATACACTAACACAACTTACATTGCATACACTAACACACACACTGCATACACTAATACAACACACACACACACACACACACTGCATACAATAACAACACACACTGCATACAATAACAACACACACTGCATACACTAACACACACACTGCATACACTAACACACACTGCATACACTAACACAACACACACACACTGCATACATTAATACACACACTGCATACACTAACACAACACACACACTGCATACACTAACACACACACACACTGCATACACTAACACACACACTGTATACACTAACACAACACACACACTGCATACACTAACACACACACTGCCTACCCTAATACAACACACACACACACTGCATACACTAACACACCACACTGCATACACTAATACAACAAACACATACACACACTGCATACACTAATACAACACACACACTGCATACACTAACACAACACACACACACACACTGCATACACTAACACACACACTGCATACACTAATACAACACACACACACACACTGCATACACTAACACAACACACTGCATACACTAACACACACTCTGCATACACTAATACAACACACACTGCATACACTAACACAACACACACGCACACACTGCATACACTAACACAACACACACACACTGCATACACTAACACAACAAACACACACACTGCATACACTAACATAACACACACACTCTGCATACACTAACACAACACACTGCATACACTAACACACACTCTGCATACACTAATACAACACACACTGCATACACTAACACAACACACACGCACACACTGCATACACTAACACAACACACACACACTGCATACACTAACACAACAAACACACACACTGCATACACTAACATAACACACACACTCTGCATACACTAACACAACACACACACTGCATACAATAACACAACACACACTGCATACACTAACAACACGCATACACTAACACAACACACACTGCATACACTAACACAACACGCACACACTGCATACACTGACAGAACAAACACTGCATACACTAACACAACACACACTCTGCATACACTAACACAACACACACACTGCATACACTAACACACACACACTCTGCATACACTAATACAACACACACACTGCATACACTAATACAATACACACACTGCATACACTAATACAACATACACTCTGCATACACTACACACTAACACACTCACTGCATCCACTATACTGACACACTCTGCATTCACTACACATTAACACACTCTGCATTCACTACACTAACACACACTCTGCATCCGCTACACACTAACACACTCTCTGCATTCACTACACACTAACACACTCTGCATCCGCTACACACTAACACACTGTCTTCATTCACTACACATCAACACACACTCTGCATTCACTACAAATTTACACACACTCTGCATTCACTACAAATTTACACACACTCTGCATTCACTGCACTAACACACACACTACATTCATTACACTAACACACACTCTGAATTCATTACACACTAACACACACACTGCATTCACTACACACTATAACACACATTCTGCATTCACTAAACTATGCACACACTCTGGATTCACTATACTGACACACACTCTGCATACACTCCGCATTAACCGTGCACACAGCATCCACTACACAAACATCATGTATTCACAGTACACACACTACATCCACCACAAATTGAAACACTCTGCATTCACTATACACAGACACTGCGTCTAATACACACACTACATCCACTACAGACACTGCATCCACTAAACACATTTCATCTAGTACATACAAACACTACATCCACTACACAAACACACACTGCATCACTGTACACACACTACATCCACTACTCAAATACACTCTGCGTTCACTATACACACTGCATCCGCTACACAAACACACACTCTGCATTCACTGCACACACACACTACATCCATTACACACATTCTAATTCACTTCCACTATACACACCACATTCAGTCCTGCATCATTGTGAGTGGACTAGGTAGGGCTTGGGCGGGCCCGGGAGGGAGGGATTGGGGGGGCCCAGACCTTGTGCTTTGTCAGGGGCCCCAAAATTTCTGATGGCGGCCCTGGTGGGCTGTTCATATCATTTGTATGAGTGGAGGCTTATTCTGCATTTCAGTGTAAATCTAGCAGTGTGGGTGGCTTCCCTGGGGTCCAATGTGGACCGGGCTGGCCAGGTACAGGTCAAAGGCAGGAGCTACAACAGCAGCTGCAGGCTGCTCTACCCCAGTGTGGATTCCCATTTACAAGTGCTGGAGTGAAGTGATATGAGATCACTTCCTCTATGTGCTGCAATGCATAAATTGCGGATTGTCCTACATCACATTTTTTGTTTTGTATTGGCAGATATCTGAAGTTTCACTGGGACTCCTGATAGGTCAGAGCCAATTTCGCTCTAGCAGCCTTGAGTGCCGTGCAAAGATACCTCGAGTGCCATGCATGGCATAGGTTGCCTACCCCTGTGCTAGTCTTATGTCTCTGTATTTATCCTAATACTTAGGTACTTAATTTTAATATATTGCTTAGGTAAAAAACATATATATATATATTTTTTAATGACATGGTGTGGAGCTTTAGTCATGCTTCACAGCCTTTGTCAACTTGTCATTGGTTCTCTGTGTGTACTCACCTCCCTGCAGAACCACGTCACATCCTGAAGTGGTGTCTCACAGGCCCTCAGAAAGAAGGCGCTTGGCAGTGCCTAGAAAGAAGACCCAGGGGGCTGGATAACAGTCTAAAACTTTACATTAAGCTAATCCCAGTGTCCAAAAATGGTTTGTCGGCTGGCAGTGGATATGGAGGTGTTATGAAGGATCCTTAAAGTGAAAGAACCTCTTTAATAGACTGAATTCATGCTTGAAGGTAGTTCTGGGGGGTCATCAGAAGGCTTCTAGTCCTTGGGAAACAGCACATGTTGTAACATTTGGTATTGTGTTCTATTTTTGTGAGTGAATATCAATTATGTTTTAATGTAATTTGTTATTATTAAATTACAACACTATATTTACTTACTATTGCTTATGTCTTATCCTTTATGAGAATCTGCTGTTCATTTGAAATCTCTTAACGTAACAGTACCCCAGTTTGTTTTATGCACTTGCACTTTATGATTGTGTTTATTCACAATAATTGCACCAGAGATATCGTTTTGTCATTTTTTAACTTTTGGGAATCTAGAGGTTTTTCAGTCTATTTGGCAACACATTTCCATATTTATGCCCTTTATTTATAGGGACACTATAGTCACCAGAACAACTGCAGCTTAATGTAGTTGTTCTGGTGAGTATAATCATTATATACAGGCATATCCATGCAAACACTGTCTTTAAAAAAAAAAAAAAAAAAAAAAAAGGCAGTGTTTATATTGCCCCTTGGGGCAGATCCAAGTGGCCACTCCTCAGATGGCTGCTAGAGGTGCTTCCTGGGGCAGTGCTGCACAGTAGGCAGCACTGCCATTCAGCATATCCACGTTCTGCAGGGAGACGCTGAATTTTCCTTATAGAGATGCATTAATTCAGCTGCATATTAAAATGATTTATTTCTATAATTTACAGTTCACCAAACTATTTATTTCTATAGCTGACTTTTTAACTTGTTTGCAAGGCTGTTCTGAGTGTTTCAAATAAAATCTCTCTGAATTGCATTTTTACAAAATAATATATATATATATTTAAATCATGACCTGTCTATGGCCTGACAGATTTTTGAAAAATGATCTGTGCTTGATCTTGTGTACTTTTTGCAAAGAATCGTTTTATGCATTTTGACAAAAATATGCAAAGTGCTGCTAATTTACACATTGTTCTTTTTTCTTAGTTTGTTTTTGTTATTTTCGTATCTATGGTGATGAGGCTGTGACCTCAATCACCAGTTGTAGTCATTTCACTGTTTTTTTTTCTGTAGAGTTCTGTGAAAATGTTTGGGCACTAGTGAAAGAATATTGTTTTGTTAATTTTCTAAGTGAAGAGAACTTAACACTACCTCTTAAGTGGAATGCATATGTCTGCCTATTTTTGGGGCTATGTAACTATTTGCTTGCTCAATTTAACTGATTAAAGGATAACAGCAAATGTAGTTGGGTATACTTCCAGTTGACCAACTAGTCATTTCTTTCCAGTTGACCCACTTGTCATCCCTCAGAACCTTATTGTTTAAATAGTCATTAGGCATTTTCTAAGTCTAGTGGTTACAATTTCAGAGCTTATCAAATTCTCAATCTCTTGGAACATCTCAGTGTGTTGTGCATACAAATGACAGCCTTTGGCTCTTCTAAGCAGAGGACCAAGGACCAGGAAGTAAAGATAATTTCCTGCTTCCAGTCTCCACTGTACATATTGTCATTAAATAGGAATTAGGAGGAAATTTTGAAGTCAAAACCAGACCTTCCAAGAGGCTTGCACAAGCATGCGTTTTAATGGAAGGGTCGGTAAAGGAATCTTTCTTTGCAATCCCATTACAAAACTCAATTTATCAGGCATGTAAAACTACACAGACATGCAAGAGGCATTTTAGAACCACCTGTCATGTTTTCATAAAATTAAAATTTAACTGTTTAGCTGCAGTCACAGGTATATATTTTAGAAAAAGTTAAAAGCAAGGCATTTGAATAAGATATTGGCTTGCCAACTATTAAAGGGATTCTCTAGTGCCACTCCAACACTCCTCCCCACCAACATCGCCGGTGGGGGAGACCTAATGCACATGCGCGGCAATGGCTGCGTGCATTAGACCTCCCCATTATTCAATGTTTTCCTATGGGGATTCTGGCGATGCTGGAGGTTATCATGCATAGCGTGAGGATATCTAGTGTCGTTTAGACGACCAAAAGTCATCTAAGAAGCCAAAAGTCCCTCTAGAGGAGGACTTAACCCTGGAAGGTAATTATTGCAGTTTATAAAAACTGCAATAATTACACTTGCAGGGTCAAGGGTGATGGGGGGTTGGCACCCAGACCACTTCAATGGGCATAAGTGGTCTGGGTGCCTACAGTGTCCCTTTAAGCATGCATGGATCTATTATGCTTTGTGGTGTGTGGCTTCTTAGTGCACAGGAAATAATGAAAAGGAAAAAAGAATTGATTCAACTAAATATCAACAAATCCTGGAAGCTAGTTGTTTGGGTAGTTTAGGTTAAGATGTTATATGCTTGGATTGGGCAGACTAGATGCGCCGAATGGTTCTTATCTTCCGTCACATTCTATGTTTCTATGAATACAGAAATTGTGAAAATTAATCTTTCTATATGCATTCATTTCATCCATACAAGGTTTTAAAAAAAAAAGTATTTTATTGCTATTTTCCATGGGTGCACACCATTTAATATATGTGTGTGTGTATATATATATATATATATATATATATACACACATATATATAATGAGAAGTCCCTATCATAGGATCGACGAGTATTAAGTGATAGAGCCATTTTAGTCAACACTTGGCTATGGTTCAACAACTCATTTAATCCATTATTAGGTCTTGGAATTGTGGGGCAGCTGTAGCTAGTTGTGAGGCAGTAGGAAGGGTTTCCTGGAATGCCTGGAATTGAAAACGAGATTACTGCTCAGCTGCTGTATTGTGAATTCCTTTAATATGACAACAAACTAAGAAATTGTTTCCAGGCTGCTAACCAAGTCAGTCTTGTAAGAAATCTCATAATAGTTAAAGAAGATGAACACCCTTTATTTATGATGTGACAAATTGCTAGATTATCAGAAAAACATTGTACCGAACAGCTGGCCCATAAATGGCCCCAAGCTACTGCAGCAGCTACTATTGGGTATACTTCAAATAACTCTGAGTTGTGAGAGAACGCTTCTATACTCCGTACCTTCTCTGGCTAACCACCCCAATGCCAATTATTACCAAATATGGCTGCGAACCTGGTGGTGGCTGCTGCATCTGTCCAAATGACGGGGGAATATACAGATAATTGCGGAAGAAACATACTCTTTCTATTCCAATTTAAAAGAAATGTGCGCCACAGCTGTAGTATGTGTGTTTAGTGAGATCTGACAGATGTCATTGGGAAATTCAGGGAGTAAGCTAAGGAGATATGAAGGCTCTACCTTGCGGGATGATTCTCATCACAAAATTAAGGGAGCCTAGAGTGTAACTCCATATGGTTACAGGAACTGATTTGTATATATTGGTCGATACTCTTGAGGATGTTATTGACTTTATCTCGTGGGATGCTGGCTTCCAAAGCCACAGAGTCAAGGTGAAAGCCCAGAAAAATAATAATAGTGTCATGACCTTTTTGTTTTTTTGGAAAAGACTGGTACCCCTAATGTGTTGAATAATTGTATTGCTTTATTTAAATTACTTTGGGGGGTGGGGGGGCAGTATTGTTCTCGATAAACAAGAAATAATCCAGATAGTATATGCCGCTGCCACACAGTAATCCACTAAGTGAAAGTCAGCACAAGGTCTTGCAAATGTGTTGAATATTTTTGGGCTGCTTTTTGATCTGAAAGTAAGTCTTGTGAAAAAATAATACAGGCCTTTCCATTTAATACCATGCAGATGCCATAGATATGGGTGAATTGGTAGTAATTTGATGGCATTAACTATGTAAATTTTACTGAGCCATGGCCCTATCCCTGCTGTAATGATTGCATCTATGGCATTGTCTATCGTTGTGTACTGTAGCGAAACTTCCTCTGAGGGAATCAAGGAGTTTAGACTAGGGACTACTGAGGCATGTGGTGCAGAGAGGTCTATAATTAGTCTTTGCTTTGAAGAGTTTTTACTAGTAACTAACCCAATTGGGTTTGTCCTCCAGCTAGAAAATGGAGGTTCCCCAATAAGAACCCTTGATCCAATTTGTGCTGTATAAGTAAATCTACTGCCTCGGCATTTGCCATAGCAGATTGTAGGTTGTTGCATTCTATGGTTCATGTTGGCATGTGAATGATGCCTGTATGGAAACCTTGAGTGAAACTTGCTTTTAAAAAATTAACCAGGTGTTGGGTGGCATGAAGGCTAACTAGAGAACCAACATTTACAGAGGTCAAATAAGGTTTAGAATTTTATTGTGGCACATAGATTTTGCTGGTGGTCTGTAGCAGTGGGAACAAACATGCAATAATTGGCAAGCACTATACCCACAAGTACCACAAGTACCTTCGTTGAAGTTGTTACATATTTGGACACAATTGGACATCCTAGCGTATCCTTGAATGGTTTGTCATTCTTTGCTTTGGTGCTTGGGGTAGCCAGGTTATGTGAGATATCAGGTGAGATTTGACATAGGTTAGCTGAGTGTGAAGTGGATGCACAAATTGCACAAGCTGGTGTCCTCAGTCCAGCAAAGTGTTTGCAAAATAGCTATGTCCAGTTGACTCCAATCTGTTCGATCATTAAACTGGGCAAGAGCTGCAGACGCCTTCGCTAAAAAGAGCCGGTGGTAGTCATAAAATGCCATAAGGCCATATTTATTACCTAAGTCCACCTTGTGCATGTAGAGATCCAATTCCTCTCTCCTGTGTGGGTAAACTAAACGTATAACATCTCTGTAAATCCCAAATGCTAATATGAAATCTGAGATAGACCGTTTCTTGCTCAGTCTCGGGTCCCTGGATTTTAGTACAACATCTCAGTATGTGTAAGTGTGAGATAATGTGTAAACCCGGCCCTGCTGATAAACGATTACCTGATTGAGTCTGAGAAGGGCCTGGTAGTTCAGGCGTGCGGGACCCTGTTGATGATATGGCTAGACTATATGCTTCTAGTCTTTCCAGTCTGTCAATTATCTTTCCCATAGAAGACACGAGTGCATGGAGATCGGTGTTGTTTGAGCTACTCGTGCACTCTCCAGCATCTGCATTATCCGTGTTAGTATGCATGAGCCTGAACAGCTTCACTTTCCTGGCTGTTGCTGGGAAAGGAAGGTTGCGTCTGCATAGTTCAGCAGTTATACGAGGAATGGTCCATGACCTGATAGAATCAGGGCTATTGCTTTCATGTTTACGTGTAGATGTAGTGGACCTGGCTGGAGTACTGGGGATTAACATGTCATCACCTTCTTCGGGGATCTGAGATATACTGAAATTATAGCAATAATTAGCTTGTATCAAAACCGTTTTACTGGCTGGCTAGCAGGTGCCAAGTGGGAAGCAATTCACTAAGTTGGTGACAGGTAAGGCCCTGCTAGTTGCCAAGCAGCTTGAGAGGCTCTATCTATGCATTGGCGTGAGGGGATTTGTGGCCACCGAACGTTGTGGCGAGGTGTTGGCCTCTCGGTGACTTTTAGAGCATAAGACAGATTGGGCGTGACAAATGAGACCCTCTCTATGCAACTTTGTAACTATGTATTGGTCAGAGGGCCATATTACCACATGTGTGGAGGATGGGTGTTGGCCTCGCGGGACCACTAACTCTAAGGTAGAAACGCCAGAAATATAACTACTATTGGCCACCTAGATCCCTATAAGCCAGTAAAACTTTCTAACTAATGGTATGTATTGTGGGGGAGCCAATGGAGTTGAATATTGTACTTGTGTAGGTTCTGTATAGTAAGGTTGTAACCTAATAGAAGGAATGAGAAAAGTTGTAGGGAGGATACGAGGAACTGTGTTTTTTACATTTTTTTTCATTATATACTTACCCGCAACAAAAATGCATTATTCCCACTAAAGGAAGCTGAGAGGTGAATGAGAGGCCTATAACTAATAATGACAAGGACGTGTATACATATTACTAAGCATGTTTAAACTAAGGAACTCCTAAAACTTATTTCCCCTACATACCAAAAACACCTACCTACTGAAATTGGATTTGAGGTATGAAGCGCAAATGTTGCTCTGAAAATTGACAACCCCGTAACCTATAATACAATATTATTTGATAAGACTTATAAGGTACGGTTTATAAGCTGCCCCGCAGACCGTGCAGAAATACGCAAATGTATGGATAGTGTTTACCCAATGAGACCCACTACCACATTTATTCCTTGACCTAACAGGGTATTAAACCACGCAAGCATATTTTAAAAATGTTACAATTTAGCGTAAAGAATCCATTTTATTCACGGTTTTATTAGGCAGAAAGCACTTAAGAGCCATTAAATGACCCACTTAAAGGAAGAAACCATAACCTGATTATCTTTTAACAGAGGAGAACCAACAGTCAGACGAAAACCTGGAATCAATGACAATATACGTATAAATAATATCTGATAATATATGTATAATAGCATCAATATCATTTGACCATCCTGCAATAAGCCCTTTAATGAATGTAGAACAATGGAAAATAACAATTTCATGCAAGGAGAGTACATACTGTAGTAATAGGAATTGAGCACTAAAGGGCCACAAGCCAAAGATCTACCTTTGCTGTCTGGTGCAAAAACGAGAGTGATTAATATTGTATAGTGAATACTATGACAGGTGTTTGTATGAAAAAAGGTGCAAACGTACATTGTTTGAACTAATTCAGAGCTTTTAACCCTTGCAGGGGTTCGTTTTTAAAATGAATGAATGCCTTGACGAAAACCCTCTAAATCATGCAAATGTATATTAAAAGACACAAACGCTCTATACGTCCATAGAGCTTTCATGCCCACATAACCTTACATAATCATGCAAACGCTTTTGTGCGTCTAAGCCTAAGAAGCCATTCGCATGGAGGGAGCCAAATGGGGTTGGTATCTGTGCAGGCATGTGACGAAGTGCCCTTTGCCACTTTGTCCTGGAGAGGCCTGCTTACCTGCCTCCTCCCCTGTGACTATGGCCCTGGACTGTATTGCCCTGTAAAACCTACATTTGGGCATAATGGATTTGTGTATACTGCTCCTGGCCCTTTAAATACTTGGGAGCAGTGTTTCAACATTTTAACTGGCACTTCGAATGCAGTCGAAGTGCCGAAGTCGTCGAAGTATCGAAGCCGTCGAAGTGGCCGTCATTACAGCCGAACACGTGGCGGCGGCCATCTTAAGGCAATCGAACGCGTCAGCGGTGACCTGTACTTTCCCTTATCCTTCGACACCACAGCTGGAGACTAAGTCCCGTTCGAAAGTTCGAACACCCGTTCGAATGGGACTTTATCATCTTTTCATGGGAAATAGATCGCCACTCGACTAGCGATCACCGCGGAAGTTTTAACCGCCTTTGACTTCGACACTTCGGCAAAAGTCGAAGTGCGTTCGACTATTCGAACACCGCTTTCGGATGGGACTTTACAGGACAGAAATAGACTGAGCACACAGCCTGAATCTGTGGAACTGTTTTTGGGCATGCAAACAGGCGTGCGGTCGGTCCAAAGATACTTTTTAATATTTCTGGAACCACTGGACGGATTCTCACGAATTTTGAATATGTCGTTCCACAATTTATGTTGTGCATAAAAATTTAAGTTTTATTAATGTGCTATGTAAAATGGGAAAGTTATGAAAGTGCATAAAAATTTATAAAAATATGTAAGTTTTAGCTTGGAGATATAGTAGGAAACTCAATTATCTCCCAAGCAGAGGGGAGGGAACCTGTGAGCTGTAACATCTATGTCATTGGTTATTTTATACCTCCCCCTGGGTGTGTCCTGTGTGTACTTTTGTAATAAAAAGCAGGCTGGGTGTTCCAGACCTCAGACCTCTTTTGACCCTCAATACGTAGCCTCGTCTCGTTATTGGAGGGAACTGCTATATCACACTGGGGATTGCTATGCTCTGCATATTCCCCTGAGCTTAATCACTTGGCTCTTTTAAGAGCTTGTTCCGGATACGCTCTACTGGAGGAGAGGTCTTCCCCACACGGTCCTGGAGGACAGAATCCGATCCAGGGTGGAAGGAAGACGGCGCGGCTCCAGTTAAGCTATGGCGGTTGTGGAGCCTGCAGTGGTTGTGGTGTCGTCTGCAGTGCTTGGAGTCCTCTGAGAGCGCTAGGAGCATCCATCAACGGAGGGTACTCGGTCGGAGTACACGGAGCTCCGTTACAAGGCATATAGCCTGAAAGTTTTCCACAAAAGGGACCTGAGGATGTCGTTTGAATGGTTAGAAACCCACAAATTAAAATGAACAATCAAGATAAATGAATGAACGAAAAGTTAATAAAATCAAACCGTGATGACGCCATGGGAGGGCACTGGAGCGAGTGCCTGTCCACAGGCCGCACAGAAGATTGAAGCAGGAGCAGACTGCAGCAGCAGAACCTGCAATGGGTGATCCTGGGATAAACAAACCACCTAGCAGAAAACCAAAGTCAACAGCAGAGCAGGAGACAGCAGTAGTTCTACGTGGACAGTTAAGTTTGTAAGATGGCCGGAAGTAGCAGCATGCAGATCGCCATACCATTGACGGCAGGATAGGAAAAGGGGAGTCCCTTTATAGGTCACACAAGCCTATATACACACACCCCACACTTGTTTAGAATCGGGAGATTTGACTTTTGTCGGTTGTCAAATCGGAATACTTTAAAAACAGTGTACTTTATAATTATCTTTCAGAAAACTATAATATACACCTATATATTTTTAAAATGAAGCAATCTCAACTGTAATAAAGACGTTGATAACTCACTCAACTAAAACTTATCCTTTGGCATCTGTGCAAAACTTATAATCACAGCTGAATTGATGTGTTGACAGATGCATAGAATCAATAGTCAAAGGTTGACAGTGCTAGTATGTATTCCGAGAGGTTGTTTAACACTTGTCAATTCTTTGTAAAGTGCTAAAAAATATATATTTTTACTGGTATTCTGAAATCAATTTCTGTCCATGTCTAAAAGAAAATATATGAGCAATAAAATGAAAAAATAAAGTGCAACACGAATATTGGTGCTACTTAGATTTAATGAAGGACATTGAGATAACAAATGTTTCAGGTAGAATAACCTTTGTTGATGTATAATGCTTGTGAATGACAAATTTGCACTTATCCCAATATATAAGAGAATTTAAAAAAAAATCACCAAATCAAACAGAGTCCAGGAAGGCTTGAAACGCTCTTTCTCCAGCTAAATTAACTCCAATGCTGCTCGTGTGGACCTCTGCAAGAAAAGATTACTTCACTGGGACGCCATGCAACTACAAATAGCTGGCCACTATCCCTGTTCACTCGCTCAAGGAAGTTTAAACCTGTATAATGTAGGAATCTTTTTATTACATACAAAACAAAGAGTTAAGCATACAAATTGCACATAAGTTAATTAAATAAAAATACACTTCTACTATTTACATGAGCTATATAGCCCCATGGTGGTATAGCGCCCCCTACAATAAAAAAATGCAAAAACAACGCAAGTAAAAAACAATAGTGCCCTCTACTGTACAGAGGATAAATTAATGCAATTATTAAAGAAAATACAAATGGTACCATAAACCTGATATAAAACATTGTCTGATGCCACTAGGGCTAACAGACCAAACCGCAAATACCTGCCAAAGGGAACCGACATACAAGAAAATGTATGACAAAGTAAAATTAACTTACATGGAAGTGGGTGCCCAAAAGAATAAAAAAATAAAAACACATAATTACAATGAAATACTTAAAGGAACACTATAGTGTTAGAGATACAAATGTAATACTATAGTGTCCTGGTAGTCGTTTAGGTCCCAAACCTCTACCTATAAGAAGTAAAAAAAGGTGTTTCACTTACATTTTTCCCATGGAGCACATCTTGTTGCGGTCTTCTTGCTGCTGTCTGGCCTCCTTGGCCGTGATCATCAAAATTGATGATCTCAGTCAATCCTCTGCTTACCTACATAAAAGCACTGGGAGGCTAGTGCAAATATGTGTCAAAATGCTGTGCTTTAGCAATCAGGTGGTCTCTATGAGTCCACATGATAGAAATAGCCTCGTTTTACTTGGCTTTTTTCGAGGGAAGTGCCTTTAGTTGGTGTCCGAGTGACAGCAACTTCAGGCATTTAAACCCTGCAAGGAAAACTAAAAGTTAATTAACAGAATATATGTCAGTATATATTTGCATTGATACCTTGAGGGTTCTTCACTAAATAGGAGCTGTAGGGAACTGACCAGGGAATCTCCCATTTTAAACTAATATCGCTGAATCAAAACATTCTTAAAGGAACACTATAGTCACCTAAACAATTTTAGCTTAATGAAGCAGTTTTTGTGTTTAGGTCATGCCTCTCAAGTTTCACTGCTCAATTCTCTGCCATTTAGGAGTTAAATCACTTTGTTTCTGTTTATGCAGCCCTTGTCACACCTCCTCTAGCTCTGATTGACACAGCCTCCATGAAAAAAACTGGTTTCACTTTCAATCAGATGTAATTTACCTTAACAAGTCTATCTCTTTCTCTGTAAATTGAACTTTAATCACATACAAGAGGCTCTTGCAGGTTCTCACAAGCTATTAACATAGCAGGGGATTAGAAAATCTAAATTAAACAGAACTTGAAATAAAAGAAGGATTCTTTACAGGAAGTGTTTAGGAAGGCTATGCAAGTCACATGCACGGAGGTGTGACTAGGGTTCATAAACAAAGTGATTTAACTCCTAAATGCCAGAGAATTGAGCAGTGAGAATGCAGGGGCATTACTATACACCAAAACTGCTTCATTAAACTAAAGTTGTTTTGGTGACTATAGTGTCCATTTAAATTCAGATATTTTTCCACCTCCGCTATATTGTTTTAAAAGAGGGACCTGCGCTATGGCCCCCCAGGAATTGATGGTCTACAACTTCAAGAATTCTTTGAAGCCAGAGGATGGAAATAAAATCATGGGATTTGCAGTTCAGCAACATCTGGAGGGCCTGTGTTTGAGATGTCTGGCGTAAAATGTAAAATTCTCTGATCAATTCTCATCAGTTCCTGGTTTATTGATTAACCCTGCATGAAAAAGCCTGTTAGCGAAAACTTGCTTGTGTAATGGTGTTACAAACAACTCAAACAAATGCAACACACTAAGGTGAATCAACAGAGGTAACAAGCTCGTATCCCAGCTTTCATCCTATTCATTAAGTATATTCTCCTGGGCCATTCGCAGCATTTATATTCATCTCATGTCGTATGAGAGCAGGAAATACTATATAATGCTGCTATTACCTTTGCTGTAAGTGCATACATGCCTTTTGTTTTTTGTTCTAAATACAGTATATGGAAATAGTACAGCAACTCTCTGGCTGAGTACAGACACTGGAGTACACAGCAAGTAGTGAAGAGGGAATACAATGTCAAAAGCAGTTGCTGTAAAGACTAATTCAGTGACAGCATTGATGGATTATAACAGATCATGAGATTCCCCAATGCAACCCCCTTCTTGTTTCCCTCAGGGTCCAAAGACTTGGGATGCTATAACAAATGAGCTACTTACTGTAGACTCTAATGTCAAGTTACATTAACGTCTATATTTATTTTAACAGAGTAGAACAGCCAGGTCAGCTCCTCGGATGCATTTTTATACTTCTATACATCTCATCAAGAAATAATTTCACCATTAGACTGAATAATAGTCACAGTTTTATGGAAGTGAGAAAAGATACATAGAATCAATAAACGTGGCATGACAGTGCTAATGTGTATGTCAGGAGTTTGTCTCACACTTGCCATCATGCCATAATGTGATATGAAAGGTTTTTTTTCTAGAACAGCCATTATGGAAATTCGCAATCCATTTTGCCTGCAATGCTCATAACACAAATAAATATACCATAAAGTTCTACAAAACTTAAAATATGGTTTGAAAAGATGTGTCTTATATACTACTGATATGAACCTTTCTGGGTTTATTTGCTATTTGAATGATGTGACATGTGGTGATGAGATGTGGATAGAACAAAATACATCATATTGGTCAGAATAGGTTAACCAAAACAAATATTTAACCAATTTGAGTTGATTGTTTCATAAGCTAGCAACATATTGAAACTTCCCATAAATTAAAGTAACACTCAAAGCACTATAACCACTATGGCATGCTCTAGTGTTTCCCCCAATGTAAGATGTCAAACTGCTTGCTAATGGTATGACTCCTTACCAGCAGGCACTGCTCCCTGACTCTGAGAGTTAGAAACTCACTGCCTGAGTTAAGTCCAGCTAGGCTTTGCTTAGGAGAGCTAAAGCAAGCGTCTAGCAGAGGCTTGTGGCTCTCTATAGTGGAAGAGGTGAGGCAGGTGGTCCACAGGTAAGTCAACCCATTAGCAAACTGTTTGTCTACACACACTAAGGAGCAGGGCTGGCACTACCATTAGGCGAATAAGGCATTTGCCTGGGGCGCCAGCCTCTGGGGACGCCCACTGAGAGGTTTCCTGGTGGGCTGCCCTGCTATAGCTGTGCTGGACAAGCGGCTCCTTAGTCACCCCCTAGCGCAGCCATTGAGCTTCTGGGCTCCCTCTGCAGCCGATTACCTGCTCGGGCAGTGGGGTTTACTGAAACCCGAGCAGAGCACTGTGCTTCCTGCAGGCAGGGGAAGCTGGGATATGACCTGGTATTTTGTGCATGTTTGTAAATTGGTATATTGGTGTGTGTGTGTAAATAAAGTGTGACTTTATGTAAATAGGTTTGAGTTTGTGTTTGAGTAACAGTGTGGGTGTGTTAATGAGAGTGTAAGTGACAATGCGTGTTAGTGAGAGTGTGCAAGTGACTCTGGGTGTGTGTTAGTGAGAGTGTGCAAGTAACTGTGTGTGTGTTTTACGGAGAGTGTCCAAGTGACACTGTTAGTGAGTATGTGTAAGTGACACTGGGTATGTGTTAGTGAGTGTGAAAGTGACATTGTGTGTGGTGTTAGTAAGAGTTTGTAACTGACATTTTGTATGTTGGTGAGAGTGTGTAAGTTAGAGTGTGTAAGTGACACTGTATGTCAGTGAGAGAGTGTGTGTATTAGTGAGAGTGTGTAGGTGACCCTTTGTGTATGTCAATGAGAGTGTGTGTATGTTAGTGGGAGTGTGTGTGTGTTAGTGAGAGTGTGTAAGTGAGAGTGTGCAAGTGACAATATGTAGGTGAGGGGGAATGTGTATGTGTTAGAGTGTGTAAATTAGAGTTAGAATGTGTAGGTGTGTATGCCAGTGAGAGAGAGTGTGTATTAGTGAGATTGTGTAAGTGACACTGCTAAGGTACTTATTGCAATTTTTAAGAAACGGCAATAATTACCGTTCAGGGTTAACTCCTCTCGTGGCTGGAGACGTCCAGCATTACGCAAATCCTAACGTCACGGAAATACCACTGCGAGCGCGGCCATTGAGGAGTGAAGACTGACCCAAGCCAGCATAAAACACATTGGTGCTGGACTCAAGTAAGTGACAGAAGGGGTTTTAAACCCTTCTGCACCACAAGGGGGGTGCACTTGACAGAGGGGGAAGCTATAGTGCCAGGATAACAAGTTTGGTTTCCTCGCACTATAGTTTCCCTTTAATTCCTACTCGGTGCGTCTCTTTGCCTAAATGTCTCTTCACTGTAATTCAGAGTTTAGTGAATAAACCTCTGAGGGAATGTAGTTGCATTCATGAGGGGGTGTCAAAATGTATTGGGGCGCTAAGAATCCTTGCAATGGTCCTGTTCCTTGGGGTTTGTTTGCTGTATGCAACAGCTTTGAAACACAACTCAGGAAGAGGTGCAAAGCCAGTGAACCTTTACATCTGTTCCTGAGATGTTTCAAAGCTCATAATAGCTCTGAGTCTTCTCCTATAATGCATGATGAAGTTGGAGAATACATGACAAGGCATCTGAGACCATTCTGCAGTACAGAATCTCTCCAGATACTTTAAATTTTGAGGTCCACATTGGTGGACTTTCCACTTCAGTTAACCACAGGTTTTATATGGGGTTCAATTCAGGGGACTGGGGTGGGGTGGCCATGGTAGGACCTTGATTGTTAGTAAACCCATTTTGTGTTGATTTTAAGGTATGTTTTGGATAATTGTCTGCTGGAAGATCCAACCATGGTAGATTTTAAGCTTTCTAGCAGATGGTATACATTTAATTTCTGTTGATATTTGATAGAGTCTATGATGCCATGTATCCTAACAAATTGTCCAGGTCCTCTGGCAGAAAAATAGCCACCACAATATTTAACTGTGGGCATGAGCTACTTTTCCATATGGCTACCTCTCTGTGTGGGCTAAACCTACCACAGGTATTTATTGCCAAAAATCTTTAGTTTGGTTTAATCAAATAGTGTCTGGCAAACTGCAGATGATTGAGTTTGTTTTTGGATGAGAGTAGGTTTTTTTTTTCTTGAAACCCTTCCAAACCACTTTGGATGATGTAGATGTAGGATTGTAGTTTTGGAGATTGACCTCAAAATGCAATTCTCCAGCTGTGATCCTTGCTAATTTTTTGGCCACTTGAACCTTCCTCTTCACAGTGCGTTGAGACAATATAAACACATGTCCTTTTCCTGGTTGATTTATAACATGTCCAGTTGACTGGAACTTCTTATTTATTGCCCTGATTTCCCTGGGGGAAATGGGAATTTCCAATGCTTTTGCTATTTTCTTATAGCCACCTCCCATGTTGTGAAGCTTAACAATCTTTTGCAACACATCACAGCTATATTCTTTAGTCTTACCCATCGTAAGGGAATTTATACTCCTGTGAAACAGGAAGTCATGGTTGGACAATTTCCTGTTCCTAGTCATCCAGGTGTATCTGCTTCAAATATATTTTACTCACATGAATTCATAGGGGTGCCAACAACTCTGCCACATATATATTTAACACATTTACATTTTTTGGATAAATCTGTGCTGTGTTTGCAATTGTTTAATATCCATGAGAGCAGAGTATTTTTGTGTAATTTTTTGAACAAAAGATCAAAAAAATAAACAAAGACAATTTTTTCACAGCCCTCTTTGCTCAAGTTTATCAATATGTTAATATTAGTGGTGAGCACTGCATGCAAAGAGACACATGCATACAACAAGACCAATATATTCTTGTACACATACAGTCACACAGATTGGCGGGACTCCTTACACACATCAATTTTCTAGCAGTTACTGCCTGGCAATGGCTGCCTCCATCATTGTGCCTGTCCCTTTTCTGGTGATAGGTGTCATATCTAATCCACATTTCAGAGCACGTTTGCAATCAGTGGCCTGTATGGCTTAATGCAGGGGATTAAAACATTTACAATTATAAACAATAGACAATAAAGTCACTACTGACTCCCTGAGGTTAATATTTCGTAAGTACCAGACCGATAAAAAGAGAGCAATTAGAAAACCAAATATAAGAACCGACATCACTAAAGGGGTTAAAACCCCTTCAGACACATACCTTAATCCAGCGCCGATGTCCCTCGACGCTGGGTCAGCTCCGCCCATGGCCCTCCCCCACCGACGTTGACGGTGAGGGAAACCTAATGCGCATGCGCCGCAATAGCAGTGTGCCCGCTCTCCCCATAGAAAAGTATTATTCAATGCTTTCCTTTGGGGATTCCGACGACACTGAAGGTCTTCATGCATAGCGTGAGGACTTCCAACATTGTTTAGATAACCAAAAGTCATCTAAGAAGCCGGAAGTCCCTCTAGTGGCTGTCTGGTAGACAGCCACTAGAGGAGGACTTAGCCCTGCAAGGTAATTATTGCAGTTTATAAAAACTGCAATAGTTACACTAGCAGGGTTAAGGGTGATGGGAGTTGGCACCCAGACCACTTTAATTGGCTGACGCGGTCTGTGTGCCTACAGTGTCCCTTTAAGCACTTGATTAGTTAAATGAAACCGTTACTGAGATATATTGTAAAAGGTGTTTATAATGTGTTTAAATACTAGATATTCCATTGTGCAGTTCTTATGTTTATAAAAAAAATGACTTTGACTCCTTGCAATGTCTTACTCACATAACTATAATATGCTATTCTGTATAGTAATTATTGCTATATATACACACTTTTTATGTCGTAATTTGCATATATTTGTGCCTATACAGTACATATACACAAGATACTATATATATATATATATATATATATATATATATAACTGTGTGTGTATATATGTATGTGTGTGTATATATACACAATTAAAATTATAAGCGCAACACTTTTTTTCATGAGCTGAATTTAAAGATCTAAGACTTTTTCTATGTTTCACAAATCTGTCTAAATCTGTGTTAGATAGCACTTCTCCTTTGCCGAGATAGTCCATCCACCTCACAAGTGTGGCATCATAGGCGTGCGCAGCCTATTGCATTAGAGTCTGCACCCTAAAGCACAAACACACACGCCGCATGTATATGTATGTGTGTGTGTGTGTGTATATATATACATATATATATGTATATATACACACACACACTCACACACACTCACACACACATATACATACACTTCTGTGTGTGTGAGGGTGCTGTGAGGGAGGTGTGTGTGTGTGGTAGTGCTGGTAGTGAGCTGTAAGGGTGCTGTGTGTGTTTGAGGGTGCTGTGTGTGAGGGTGTGTGATAGTGCTGGTAGTGTGCTGTGAGGGTGCTGTGTGTGTGTGAGGGTGCTGTGTGTGAGGGTGCCTGATAGTGCTGGTAGTGTGCTGTGAGGGTGCTGTGTGTGTAAGGGTGCTGTGTGTGTGTGTGAGGGTGTTGTTAGTGTGCTGTGTGTGTGTGTTGTGTGTGTGGGTGCAGTTAGTGTGCTGTATGTGTGAGGGTGCTGTGCGTGTGAATTTGTTTGGAGTGATGTATGTGGGGGGAACAGACTAGGAAATAACCCCCCTCCTTTCTAACCTTTTGCCTGGGAGGGGGGATCCTTGCTGCCATGCCTGATCCCTGGTGGTCTTAGTGGTGAGAGGGAACTTTAGCCTGCAGGGCAAGAGTTCACTCTCGCGAGATCTGAGCGTTGCCGCGGCAATGCTCAGACCTTGCGAGAGGAACCCAGGGGAGCTGCTGGCTAGAGCTCCCCGAGTCCTCTACTGCCTCTGGGCCGGTGAGGGAGATTTCTTTGATCTCCCCACTGGCCCATGGAGGCACACAGCAGGGCTGGTGCTCGGATAACGCCGGCTTTGCATTGACCTGTGATCTCCCCTGCCAGCCTCGATCCATGCGCAGGCCGCGGGGATTAGGGTGTGCCCAGGCATACCCAGCACACCCTGTGTGCACGCCTATGTGTGGCATATCAAGATGCTAATTAGACAGCATGATTATTGCACAAATGTGCCTTAGGCTGGTCACAATAAAAGGCCACTCTAAAATGTGCAGTTTTATCACACAGCACAATGCCACAGATGTTGCAAGTTTTGAGGAAGTGTGCAATTGACATGCTCACTGCAGGAATGTCCACCATAGCTGTTGCCCATGAATTGAATGTTAATTTCTTTACCATAAGCCATCTCCAACAGCGTTTCAGAGAATTTGGCAGTACATTATTATTATTATGAATATATTATTTATATAGTGCCATCAGATTCCGTAGCGCTGTGCAATGGTTACAGTACATGCATCTGGCCTCACAACCGCAGACCACGTGCAATCACACCAGCCCAGGACCTCCACATTCAACATCTTCACCTCCAAGATCGTCTGAGACGAGGCACCAGTACAGCTGCTGCAACAATTGATTTGCATAACCAACGAATTTCTGCACAAACTGTCAGAAACAGTCTCAGGAAAGCTCAACTGCATGCTCGTCGTCCTCATCGGGGTCCTTAACTGACTACAGTTCGTCATTGTAACTGACTTGAGTGGGCAAGTGCTCACATTCGATGGCGTCTGGCACTTTGGAGAGATGTTCTCTTCACGGATGAATCACGTTTTTCACTGTACAGGGCAGATGGCAGACAACGTGTATGGCGTTGTGTGGGTGAGCGGTTTGCTGATGTCAATGTTGTGGATCAAGTGGCCCATGGTGGCGTGGGGTTACGGTATGCGCAGGCGTAAGTTATGGACAATGAACACAGGTGCATTTTTTTGATGGCATTTTGAATGCACAGAGATAACGTGATGAGATCCTGAGGCCCATTGTTGTGCCATTCATCCACGACCATCACCTCATGTTGCAGCATGATAATGCATGGCCCCATGTTGCAAGGATCTGTACACAATTCCTGGAAGCTGAAAACATCCCAGTTCTTGCATGGCCAGCATACTCACCGGACATGTCACCCACTGAGAATGTTTGGGATTCTCTGGATCGCCGTATACGACAGCGTGTTCCAGGTCCTGCCAAGATTCAGCAACTTCGCACAGCCATTGAACAGGAGTGGACCAACATTCCACAGGCCACAATCAACAACCTGACCAACTCAATGCGAAGGAGATGTGTTGCACTGTATGAGGCAAATGGTGGTCACAATAGATACTGACTGGTTTTCGGACCCCCCTTTGGAACCTCCCAATACAGTAAAACTGCACATTTTAGAGTGACATTTTATTGTGGCCAGCCTAAGGCACACCTGTACAATAATCATGCTGTCTAATCAGCATCTTGATATGCCACACCTTTGAGGTGGATGGATTATCTCGGCAAAGGAGAAGTGCTCACTAACACAGATCTAGACAGATTTGTGAACAATATTTGAGAGAAATAGGCCTTTTGTGTACATAGAAAAAGTCTTAGATCTTTGAGTTCAGCTCATGAAAAATGGGGGCAAAAATAAAATCTCTCTCTCTCTCTCTCCACTTTTTATTTTTTTACAGAGTACAGATTTTTTTTACAGATTGTTGTAAAGCTGAATAAAATACCGGCTATATTTTAAAATATCAACAATTTTTTTTTCTAAACTTCTATCAGTCTGATATCTGACATCATTTGACACAAAAGACTTTACCCTTAAAAACTGACTTTTAGTGAGAACCTTTTTCTATGTGAACTGTCATACTTTAAGGGTTACTCGAAGTACCATGACAACTTCAGTGATTTGAAGTGGTCATGGTGCCTGAAGTCTGTATGTGCTGCATTTTGCTTTGAATTTAACCCCTCTGCCGCAGGAGCTGTAACTTCACCTCCAGTAGTGTCATTGGAGTTTCAACTAGAGTTCCGGGCTGGGTAATGTCAATATTGTATAGCCGTGATGGATTGCACCTAAAACGAAAGAGGGTCTGCTGTGATGGGGGATGGATGGCTAGAAGGTTGGAGGAGTTTTTAAAATAGTAGTGGGGGGGGGGAGGGTCATAGCAATTTAGAAAATGGAGATAGGATATGAAGGAGATTGGCTTTAGCTCAATATAACGGGGGTTGAGATGGGGTAGGGGCAAGCTCAGAACAGAGGAGGCATGTAATATTGATAAAAATTTACAAAAAGTACAAACGACTCAAGCTAATATTAAATGTATGCTTGCTAATGCAAGGAGCCTATATAACAAAATGGGGGAACTAGAGGCAATAGCATACACTAAATAATATGATATAATAGGCATAACAGAAACATGGTGGGATGAGACACATGACTGGGCAGTTAACTTAAATGGGTACACGTTATTTAGGAAGGATAGGAAAAACAAGAAGGGTGGTGGGGTATGTTTGTATGTCAGCCATGAGTTAAAGTCAAAACTTAGGCATATGGATTGTGACGAGGAAAATGTGGAAGCCATATGGATAGATATCTGCTTGGGGCAAACGTAGGGAAATTAGTTATTGGTTGGGATATGTTATAAACCACCTAATGTAAATATTAATGAGGAAGAACAGCTGCTGGAGCAAATTGGGAAAGCTGCAATTATTGGAGATTTTATTTACCCAGACATAAATTGGGATAGAGTGACTAGTACTTCCGCAAGGAGAATCAAGTTTTTGAATGTGTTAAATGACACCTTCATGTCACAAGTGGTTCAAGCACCAACTAGAAAGGATGCTTTCTGTCTGGATCTCGTTATAACAAACAATGTCGATCTTTTGACCAACATTCAAATAGGGGAGCATTTGGGAAATAGTGATCACAATATGGTAATTGTTTAAATAAATGCTAAAAAGCAAAAGCACGTGGGGTATACTAAAACGTATAATTTAAAAAAAGCCAATTTCAATAAGATTAGGGCAGCTCTACAACATATTGACTGACATAAACCCGTTAGTGAAAAAAACAGTGAGGATAAATGGAAGCTCTTCAAAATATTAGAAAGATACATTTCTCAGTATGTACCATTGGGTAATAAATATAAAAGAAACAAATTTGAAACCACTGTGGCTTAGTAGAGAAGTAAAACAAAAGATTAAGAAAAAGAAAAGGGCATTTAAATCGGACAAATCAGAGGCATCCTGGGGGCAGGGCCGGACCGCCAAGCATAGAAGACGCATGGCACTATAGCTCCTGCTATTTTCTGACAATTTGGTCCCAAAATGCAATTTCTGACGCTGACACACAGCAGACAACCGCACTGTGAGGTGCTAACTCTGGAGATCAGTCAGCGACCTGATTCCTGGCCCCTTTGTGAACGGGCTCTGTGACTGAGGCCTAGTCAAGCCTACCCGGGTGGTGAGTAGGGCGGACAGCCGCCGCCCTGCTATCCTGCCTGACCGTAACATGGGGGTCCCCTAACGCAATGGGGTGATGGCCCTGCTTCCCCCCTCTGGGCCGGTGGGGGTTATCCCGGCCTACCCTGGGGCTCTACCCCGATCGGAGGCCTGTAGCCTGCCAGTGATGGGAGTTGCTCTCTGCACGAGGACTGGGGCTGCCTACTCTCTGCCTCCTGAACAACAACAATCAGGGGGGGAGTCTTTGTCCGGGGACCCAGGGTTCCTTAAGCACTGTGGCATGATTTTTCTTTTTAATGCAAACACCAGCCATGCCATATCGCCTAGCATATTTGTCTCTCTCATCTAACCTATTTAAACTATGATTTTCGTTTTTGCTTTCATTTTCATCTCTCAAGCCTGCTATCAGGCAGCAAAGCGCAGATTCAGTATAAGTATCCTGACAGATGTATAGATGATCTAATGTACTAGCTTGCTAACTTATGCATGCCGTCGTCGGTGAGGCAACTCTAGCACTATGCTTTCTATGCTGATAAAAAGAAATGTGTGAACTACAACTTGAATACCCATCGTTACAAATGTTTAAACATGATCATCATTTCCTTAACTAACTTAAAAAATGTGCAAGTCAATCGAATACCCCATTGTTATAATCAATGAAAATCAGCGTGAGGAATGCCGTTGGGGTACCTCATGCGTGTTGTCATATTTCTTTGCACTGCAAAAATAAAGAATAAAAAATAAATCATAGGCATCCTATATAAGATATAAGGAAGCCAATAATGCTTGCAAAAAAGCAATTAAAGTGGCTAAACTAGATAATGAGAAATGGATATCCAAAGAATGCAAAACCAACACCAATTTTTTTAGTACATCAATTCTAAAAAAACAAAAAATTAAAGTGTAGGTACACTGGAAACAGAGATGGATCTGTTAGTTAATGAAGACCAGGATAAGGCAGAAATTTTATATATCAGTTTTTCTTCAGTACATATTTATGAGGGTCCCATGGCAAGACATATGCAGATAACTTGTGATCGGATGACTCGAGACAAGGTGCTACAGCAGTTAAAGAAAATTAATGTAAATAAAGCTCTGGGGCCTGACAGTATTCACCCACGAGTACTTAAGGAGCAAAGTGCGGAAATAAGTGAACCTCTGTATTTAATTTTTCAAGATTTTTTTGTTTCGGGTATTGCAACGGAGGATTGGAGGAAGGCAGATGAAGTTCCTATATTTAAAAAGGGTTCAAAATCCTTTCCTGGAAATTATAGACCTGTGAGCTTAACTTTTATGACTGGGAAAATATTTGAAGTGCTATTAAGGGATAATATTCAGGAATTCATGGGTAGAACACTGGCTTAAGGATAGAGTACAATGAGCTGTCATTAATGGTACAAAAGTGGTAAGTGGTGTCCCTCAGGGTTCTGTTTTGGGACCGCTTCTATTTAACATATTTATAAATGATCTTGCAATAGGCATTGAATGCCATGTTTTAGTGTTTGCAGATAAGGGTTTGGCTGCACTCACCTAAACATGCTTAAATGGGGTGCTGCTGGGGGCCAATAAGTACAGTAAAAATGAAAATCCAGCGCACTCACTTGTCTACTAAACAGTTATTATAGTGCTAAACAATTTTGTTAGTTTTATTAAAAACACCTAATCTAGGCAAAAAATAATGGGGGTTTAGTTACATTATATGATCATACATTGCATAAGCCTGCCACATTTTTTGCCTAGATTAGGTGTTTTTAATAAAACTAACAAAATTGTTCAGCACTATAATAACTGTTTAGTAGACAAGTGAGTGCGCTGAATTTTCATTTTTACTGTACTTATTGGCCCCCAGCAGCACCCCATTTAAGCATGTTTAGGTGAGTGCAGCCAAACCCTTGTTTTCTCATATATGTATATATTTAGGAGTCTAGCCAGCTCCTTGGTTTTGCACCCCTCCCTGTTACAGGTGCCTCATCTTAGGACCCTATTTAAGCCTTGTACTGCAGAGAACTCGAGATGGAAGGATTTCCCCAAGTGAGTAGCTCATTTAGCAGACAGAGTAGGACCTGCCAAAGATGGGGTACATTGACGTATGTGGCAGGCTTATGCAATGTATGATCATATAATGTAACTAAACCCCCATTATTTTTTGCCTAGATTAGGTGTTTTTAATAAAACTAACAAAATTGTTCAGCACTATAATAACTGTTTAGTAGACAAGTGAGTGCGCTGGATTTTCATTTTTAGTGTTTGCAGATGACACAAAATATTGTAAAGTAATAAAATGTGAGTATGGTATTGCTTTGCTGCAGAGGGATTTAGATTGATTGGGGGACTGGGCACTAAAATGGCAGATTAATTTTAATGTAGAGAAATGTAATCTGCAGTTGCTAAGGCCAGTAAGGTTTTGTCATGTTTAAATAGGGGCATAAATTCTAGGGATGAAAATATAATTTGCCTCTTTATAAATCGCTGGTAACACCACACCTTGAATATGCTGTGCAATTTTGGGCACCTGTTCTAAAGAAGGATATCATGGCACTAGAAAAAGTGCAGAGACGAGCTACAAAATTGATAAAAGGAATGGAGCACTTGAGTTACGAAGAAAGGTTAAAAAATGTAAATATCTTTATTTTGGAAAAACGGTGCCTCAGAGGGGATATGATAACATTATACAAATATATTTGGGGCCAGTACAAACTATTATCTGGAAATCTATTTATAAACAGGGCTATACATAGGACACAAGGTTATGCATTTAGGCTGGAAGTAGGAGACTTAATATAAGGCAAATTAAATTTTTTTTACAGTAAGAACTATAAGGACATGGAATTCTCTGCCTGAAGAGGTGGTTTTATCAGAGTCGATAAAGATGTTTAACCCCTTAAAGGACCACTCTAGTGCCAGGAAAGCATACTCGTTTTCCTGGCACTAGAGTGCCCTGAGGGTGCCCCCACCCTCAGGGACCCCCTCCCGCCCGGCTCTGGAAAGGGGAAAGGGGTTAAATCTTACCTTTTTCCAGCGCTGGGCGGAGAGATCTCCTCCTGC